>NC_088402.1:41604663-41904663 GCF_034236695.1 Oncorhynchus nerka
AATTGAAGCCCTACATGCAGAATTCTGTCGGAAAATCCTACAAGTCCAGAGAAATACACCAACTAATGCATGTAGGGCAGAATTGGGCCGTTTTCCAGTAATAATGAAAATAAAGAAAAGATCATTAAAATTTTGGCTACATCTAAATTCAAGTCCAAATTCGAGTCTGCAATTTAAAGCACTTCAAACCCCAGAGCTGAGCCCAGAAACGAGCCCTCTCAGTCAGCTTGTGTTGGACCTCACCAACCAAGCTGACACCAGCACTGCTTCAAAAGAAAGAATTCCAATAAGCAAAATCATGAACCAATCAAAGGAATCATATTTACAATACTGGAAAAACGAAACAAAATCCCAAAGCCGACTAAATTGCTATCTGACCCTAAACAGAGATTATGAATGGGCTGATTATCTCTACTCTGTCAGAGATACGAAGCAGAGACAGATCCTTACCATGTACAGGCTGAGTGATCACCGATTGGCAATAGAAACCGGCAGACATAAAAAGACATGGCTACCCAAAGAGGAGCGTGTATGTGGTCACTGCATGACAGGGGAGGTAGAGACAGAGATGCACTTTCTCCTACTGTGATAAATATTCCTCACAAAGAGATTCATTATTCACAGAAATGACTACATATATTCCAAATTTTTACAAATTGAACCCAGGGGAAAAACTAAGAATACTCATGGGCGAAGGAGCAATGGCTCCTCTTGCAGCCAAATATGTATTTTCCTGCCATAGCCTGAGGGACACGGAATAATAACATCTGCATAGTAAGCAGTAACTTACTTATTATTACTATTATTGTTATTACTATAATTATTAATGTTTATCATTACAAATATGGGTGGTAATGGTAGTGATAACAGTTTAGTGATGGTAGTAGTAGTCGTAGTAATGATGATTGTAGTTGTAGTACTGATATAAAGAAGAAGATGACCGTTATTTAGTTATAAGTTAGTTATAGTTTCATTTTCCATAATTTTATTTTATATTTATTACATTTCTACTATTGACTGTTACCATTTTATTGTTATTATTTTTGTATTTAATTTTGTATTATTATTTAATACAATTTTATATTATTATTTGCTATCATTTATAATTTTGTTACAAGGTATATTGTATACATTGTTGCTTTGGCAATATTGACACAATGTTTTTCATGCCAATAAAGCAGCTTGAATTTGAATTTGAATTTGAATTTGAGAGAGAGAGACAGAGAAAGAGAGAGAGAGACAGAGAGAGAGACAGAGACAGAGAGAGACAGAGAAAGAGAGAGAGAGAGACAGAGAGACAGAGAAAGAGAGAGAGAGAGACAGAGAGAGAGAGAGAGAGAGAGAGAGAGAGAGAAAGAGAGAGAGAGACAGAAAGAGAGAGAGAGGGAGAGAGAGAGTGAGACAGAGACAGAGAGAGACAGAGAGACAGAGACAGAAAGAGAGAGAGACCGAGAGAGAGACCGAGAGAGAGACAGAGAGAGAGAGCGACAGAAAGAGAGAGACAGAGAGAGAGAGAGAGACCGAGACAGAGAGAGACAGAGAGAGAGAGAGAGACAGAGACAGAGACAGAGACAGAGAGAGAGACAGAGAGAGAGAGAGAGACCGAGACAGAGAGAGACAGAGACAGAGACAGAGACAGAGACAGAGACAGAGAGAGAGAGAGAGAGAGAGAGAGAGACAGAGACAGAGACAGAGAGAGAGAGAGAGAGAGACAGAGAGAGAGAGAGAGAGAGAGACAGAGAGAGAGTGAGAGAGAGAGAGACAGAGAGAGAGAGAGAGAGAGAGAGAGAGAGAGAGACAGAGAGAGAGACAGAGAGAGAGAGAGAGAGAGACACAGAGAGAGAGAGAGAGAGAGACAGAGAGACAGAGAAAGAGAGAGAGAGAGACAGAGAGAGAGAGAGAGAGAGAGAGAGAGAGAAAAGAGAGAGAGAGACAGAAAGAGAGAGAGAGGGAGAGAGAGAGTGAGACAGAGACAGAGAGAGACAGAGACAGAGAGACAGAGACAGAAAGAGAGAGAGGGGGAGAGAGAGACCGAGAGAGAGACAGAGAGAGAGAGCGACAGAAAGAGAGAGACAGAGAGAGAGAGAGAGACCGAGACAGAGAGAGACAGAGAGAGAGAGAGAGACAGAGACAGAGACAGAGACAGAGATAGAGACAGAGACAGAGACAGAGAGAGAGAGAGAGACCGAGACAGAGAGAGACAGAGACAGAGACAGAGACAGAGACAGAGACAGAGAGAGAGAGAGAGAGACAGAGAGACAGAGAGACAGAGAGACAGAGAGACAGAGAGAGACAGAGAGAGAGAAAGAGAGAGACAGAGACAGAGAGACAGAGAGAGAGACAGAGACAGAGACAGAGAGACAGAGACAGAGACAGAGAGAGACAGAGACAGAGACAGAGAGAGACAGAGAGAGAGAGAGAGAGAGAGAGAGAGAGAGAGAGAGAGAAAGTAGACCCAACCAAATCATGAGAAAACAAAAAGATAATTACTTAACACATTGGAAAGAATTAACAAAAAAACAGAGCAAACTAGAATGCTATTTGGCCCTACACAGAGAGTACACAGCGGCAGAATACCTGACCACTGTGACTGACCCAAAATTAAGGAAAGCTTTGACTATGTACAGACTCAGTGAGCATAGCCTTGCTATTGAGAAAGGCCGCCGTAGGCAGACATGGCTCTCAAGAGAAGACAGGCTATGTGCTCACTGCCCACAAAATGAGGTGGAAACTGAGCTGCACTTCCTAACCTCCTGCCCAATGTATGACCATATTAGAGAGACATATTTCCCTCAGATTACCCAGATCCACAAAGAATTCAAAAACAAATCCAATTTTGAAAAACTCCCATATCTACTGGGTGAAATTCCACAGTGTGCCATCACAGCAGCAAGATTTGTGACCTGTTGCCACGAGAAAAGGGCAACCAGTGAAGAACAAACACCATTGTAAATACAACCCATATTTATGCTTATTTATTTTATCTTCTGTCCTTTAACCATTTGTACATTGTTAAAACACTGTATATATATAATATGACATTTGTAATGTCTTTACTGTTTTGAAACTTCTGTATGTGTAATGTTTACTGTTAATTTTGGTTGTTTTTCACTTTATATATTCACTTTGTATGTTGTCTACCTCGCTTGCTTTGGCAATGTTAACACATGTTCCCCATGCCAATAAAGCCCTTGAATTGAATTGAAAGAGAGAGAAAGAGAGAGAGAAAACACCACAGTCTACACATGGCTTCCCGAGAATGTTCGTCTGTGACCTTGAAGGGAGTGCAGCAGTTTGCAGGCGAAGGATTTGTAGTTCATTGGCTGGGTGGGGACTAGTGGAAGCAGCTTTATACAGAGTGGATTAGCCTAAAATATGCACAGGCCATAAACTGGCAGTCTCTCCTTCTTAATGTATAAAGGCCCCAGGCAGGCAGCACTCAGAAGCACACAATGAGAAAGGCCCTAGTTCCACTCTCTGGACCAGGGAGATTTATGTCTAAATTAGTAGGGCTGGTTAGAGAGGGAGAGAGAGGGGGTGGGGGGGGGGGTGTATGACATGGGGAAAAGAACGGAGAGGGAAAGCGACAGAGAGAAGGAGAGAGGGGGAAAAGAAAGAAAGAAAACAGCACAGATAATGGGAGAGAAGGAAATTCATTTGATTTATTTCACCTTTATTTAACCAGGTAGGCTAGTTGAGAACAAGTTCTCATTTGCAACTGCGACCTGGCCAAGATAAAGCGTAGCAATTCGACACATACAACAACACAGTTACACATGGAATAAACAAAACATACAGTCAATAATGCAGTAGAACAAAAGAAAACAAAAAGTCTGTATACAGTGAGTGCAAATGAGGTAAGTTAAGGAAATAAATACGCCATGGTGGCGAAGTAATTACAATATAGCAATTAAACACTGGAATGGTAGACCGGCAGAAGATGAATGTGCAGGTAGAGATACTGGGGTGCAAAGGAGCAAAATAAATAACTAAATACCAGTATGGGGATGAGGTAGATAGATGGGCTAATTACAGATGGGCTAAGTACAGGTGCAGTGATCTGTAAACTGCTCTGACAGCTGGTGCTTAAAGCTAGTGAGGGAGATGTGCGTCTTCAGCTTCAGAGATTTGAAAGCGAAAAGGAGGTAGAAAACAGGAAGAGAAAGAGGAATAAGAAGACTTGCTGTAGTCGGAGGTGTGTGGTACAGAAGAGTGATGCGACGGGAGCGTTTGGGAGGAGTGCCGGCGGCCTCCGTCTTCAGTGCTCACGTTAGGTGAGAGGCTAAGGTGTTCAGGTGCTCCTCCTGAACACTGCCTGGAATTGACGACTCGGTCTTTAGCTCAAAACTCCGATCTAAGAATGCAAAAAAGGTGGCCCTGAGACCTGCAGGCCGAGGCCCTTCTTAACCCTTCGTGTGTGTGTGTTGTGTTAAGTGTTTGTGTGTGCACTTGCCAACCGCTTCCTTTGTTTGTATGTAGAACTATAATTGATATAGTTGATTGAGTGAATGTTCATAAGAATGAAGGAATAGGCCATTCTGTGACCCTTGGATTAAGCCTCAGCCACACTCTTGCACACACACACACACACACACACACACACACACACACACACACACACACTTTCACAAGCTTACGCTCACAGGCACACACCCTGCCAAAATGTACCTCCTCCTTTACCAAATCATGACTCCATTGGACGTGATAACTCTCCTGTGTGTGTGTGTGTGTGTGTGTGTGTGTGTGTGTGTGTGTGTGTTTGCCTGACGTCACTTAACCCCAACGGTGGATCCTCCAAAGTGCTGGCATTCCATTTCCAAATGTGCATTAATACAAACTCCATTCATAATGCATTGCATTTGCTTCCACTAATTAACAATTAGAGCACAACACACGCTCTCGTTACCTCTCTTCTCTGCATATGCAAATGAAACATTACATTTGTCTTTTTTTCTTTCTTCCCCCACAGCAGGTTGATGTTTGTGAAATATCAGCCGGCGAATTCAGACAAGTTGAACAAAACAAGAGTCATCAAATAAGTAGATGGAGAAAGAAGTAGCAGAGAATGTATGGCGTCTGGGTCGATGGTGGGGTTGGGTCTCTCCACAGTCGAGCTAATTCCATATCATAAGGGGGGGGGGGGGGGTTGCTGGGTGTGTTGTGTGTGTCTCCGTTGACAGGAACACTTTGCTGAGTGCTTTTCTAAAGCCTCTGGCTAATGGCTTTGTGAAGGGTGCTGATGAAAATGAGATGGCTTTCCGTGATGATGGGAGTCTTTTAGCTCGCGCCGAGAGGAGAGGGGCGCTGAGCCCGATGGTGTGTGTGTGTGTGTGTGTGTGTGTGTAATCAGTTCAGAGTCTGTGTATCATGTGTTTTTGGGCACTCCTTTGTTCTCATACCTTGGTGTGTTACTGATTTGAGGTTAAAGTACGAGAATCAGTGTGATGATGTGTGTGTGTGTGTGTGTGTGTTCCTCGGTGTGTGTGTGTGTGTGTGTGTGTGAACACAGCTTCCACTAACCTGGCACGCTAGTTGACACATTGACCTGTGTGTAGAACCTCTTGTTGGGCAGGAGCTCCGACACTCCGTTGAGGGCCTCGACCGTCAACGTGTAGTTGGAGTTGGCCATGAGGTTAACCACGGTCACCGTGCGCTCGGTCACCCCGCTCTGCTGGGGCATAAAGCCCACGCTGGCCCCGCACGGCTCACACTGCAGCCCCACGCACCGGCGGCAGCCCACGCTGTAGGTCAGGTCCCCCCTGCCGCCCGTGTCCATTGGCGCACCCCACTCCAGGATCAGGGTGGACTGCTTGAGGGTGTAGACTAAGTCTTTGGGAGGAGAGGGGGGGCCTGGGAGGGAGTAATACATAGATATATAAATGTCATTCGTAGTTAAATACACGTGATTCATGTTAAGTGCCTCTGTATGATGTATGAACGCGTTTGACGTACTTACTACCTACAGTGCTATAGTAGGTGTCAATTATTTGATTCCGCCTTTATTTAACCAGGATAGTCATTGAGAACACGCTCTCTTTTACAATAACGACCGGACCAAGATAACAGCGTTATACCGCGCAGCAAAGTAACAGTCAGAAGCAGACTGGGAACGATTCCGGTACATTTAGAAGGCTGTTTGACTGAATGACTACGGACTGATTAAGACCCGATTGCTCAGTAAATTAAAACTCAGCACGTTCACCATGAAAACCAGTGCCAACCAATTACCATAGGACACTTCACCCTGTCGTCCATTCTCAGAGTGTTCTCCACCACACTATGCTGGTTACATGTTGTGATTGTGCTGGCCAGGATTCATGTGTAATACTCTGATAGGATGGAGATGAGGACGGTGCACGGAGCCGTGGGGGGAAAACACAGAGGAAATAAGACTAGAACCAAAGCAAAGGAAACAGCTTGCCTGGTCGAGATGAAATACGAGTGTGTTGACGACAACAGAACAAAGGAGCCGTACGTGAGCGACTGCCGCTCGCAGACCATCTTTCGTCACTCGGGATTTCTAGAGACAGTCCCTGAACGACTAACCACCTCATCTTACGGTGGATTGAGAGGTAAAAAAAAAAACACAGAGAGGCCTTTCCGATCAGTGATGGTGACGTGGACAGCCGCGGGTGTACGCTGTACGCGGCCGCGTGTGTGAGAGTGCAGAGAGAAGGGACCGTCTATTCCTTGTGTCAACAGTCTTGGCTGGAACAAACGCCCCGGCTTACAAACGGCAAACGCGAGTCACCAGAGAAAAGGGTGGTTCGTGCTCGCGGAACGAGAACCCTCTCTTTACCAAATGTGAAACACGACGGGGGTGCATCTCAATAGTCCTGCGCTGCTTCCTCTCTTCGTCTCCTCGCTACATTTTGACAATGGTCAACCAGTCACGTAGACGGTCATGCACACATGGACATAGAATGTTCCCTTCCCAGGCCTAGCACTACGTAACTCAAATCATTTGTATGACGCAGTGCCGTAACTGTGCATGTTTAAACACATGAACATAACATAAAGGTATTAGTCCATTAAATGATATCAATAATGTAGTGGTGGTGTGTGTGTGTGTGTGTGTGTGTGTGTGTACTGTATCTCTGTGGTAATAAATAATGAATGTGTTTGTATAGAGAGGGGTGATTAACGTGCTGGGGTGACAGGGAGGGGCATTTAGAATACGCTCTTATCCAGAGAGACTTAGGACTACAGTCAGTGCATTTAACAAAAATAGGTAAGACAACCATATATCACAGTCGCATATTGCATTACTGAAATTATTATCAATACACCCTAAGCCAGAAAGGAATTTTCACACCTTTGTCAACCTCTAGTGTGGAACATGATAGTTCCTTAGTGATGTGGACACAGAGGAACTTGAAGCTCTCGACCTGCTCCACAACAGCCCTGTCGATGTGGATGGGGGCGTGCTCAGACCTCCATCTCCTGACCAGCGTCTTTGTCCTGCTGACGTTGGAGGGAGAGATTGTTGACCTGGCACCACACTGCCAGGTCTCTGACCTCCTCCCTGTAGGCTGTCTTGTCGTCGATCAGGGCTAGCACCATTGTGTCGTCTGCAAACGTAGGGATGGTGTTGGAGTCGTGCGCAGCCACGCAGTGAACAGGGAGTAGAAGAAGGGACTGAGCACGCACCCCTCAGGAAAGCAAAAGGGAATACCTAGTTAGTTGCACAACAATGCATTCAACCAAAATGTGTCTTCCGCATTTAACCCAACCCCTCTGGGGCCCCCGTGTTGAGAGTCATCAAGGCGGTTGTGTTGTTGCCTGCCTATACCACTTGGGGGGGGGGCGGTCCGTCAGGAAGTCCAGGATCCAGTTGCAGAGGGAGGTGTTTAATCCCAGGATCCTTAGCTTGCTGATGAGCTTTGTGGGCACTATGGTGTTGAAGGCTGAGCTGTAGTCAATGATCGGCATTCTCACATCAGTGTTCCTTTTGTCCAGGTGGGAAATGGCAGTGAGGAGTGCAATGGAGATTGCATCATCTGTGGATCTGTTGGGGCTGTATGCAAATTTGAGTGGGTCTAGGGTATCTGGGAAATGGTGTTGATGTGAGCCATGACCAGCCTTTCAAAGCACTTCATGTCTACAGATGTGAGTGCTACGGGTCGGTAGTCATTTAGGCAGGTTTCCTTAGTGTTCTCGGTCACAGGGACTATTCTAGTGTGCTTGAAACATGTAGGTTTTACAGACTGGGTCAGGTAGAGGTTGACAATGTCAGTGAAGACACTTGCCAGCTGGTCAGGGCATGCTCCGAATACACGTACTGGTAGTTTTTGCTTGTATGCAGGAATTGGGAGCATAGCGTTATGGTCAGATTTGCCAAATGGAGGGCGAGGGAGAGCATTGTATGAGTCTCTGTGTGTGGAGGAAAGGAATTCTAACTCAGGCGAGCAGAACCTAGAGAATTTCTGAATAGTAGAGGCTGCGCATCAGTTGTTATTAACCTTCCCCCGATGCAGCCGTTCTGTCCAGCCGATGTACAGAAAAACAAGCTAGATTTATATTTAACATGTCCTTGTTCAGCCACGAGGCGGAGAAACAGAGGATATTACAGTTCTTCAGATCACGTTGATAGGAGTCTCGAACGGCGCTCATCCAGTTTAGTCTCCAGTGATTGCACGTTCGCCAACAGAACGGAGGGGAGAGGCGATTCAGCCACTCTCCAACGTAGTCTCGTCAGGTATCCCCGCACGCCGGCCTCTATAGCGCCGTCTCCTCCTTCGAGTGTCGGGGATTTGGGCCTCATCCGCGATAATCAATATGTCTCTCGCCCCCAACTCATTGAAGTAGAAGTCCTCGTCCAAATCAACGTTAGTGATAGCTTTTGATGCCCAGAAGCTATTGTAGGTCTTAGGAAACAATGGCAGAAACATTATGTACCCCTAAAAAGTTACGATCAGCGCCCCCAAAAAATACACAAAATAACACAATTGGTCAGAAGCCCGTAAAAGGTCCACTATTCCTTCCGGCGCCATCCTGATAATGAGTGTGTGTGTGTCTCTCGGTGAGGTTTACGTAACATGGTAAAAGGGGCGTGGAGCCAGAAGCAGGGCACAGCTGTGGTGGGTGACGTGTTCATCAGCACGCAGAGTGCAGCAAACCTTCACTTATTCAACAACACACGTGCGCAACGCATGAGAACGCACATACGTGTACACACAGCTGGGCCTGTATATCCCTTATTTTCCCATACGCTCTCTCCCTCTCAACTCTTAAGTTCCACTCCTACTCTCCTTACATCTGTCTCTCCCTCTGTCCGTCTCCCTCCCAGCACACAATAGCTTGGTGGTATCAGGAGATGATCACAATTACTGAATCAATATTGTAATTAATGTGGTAATTACAGCGCTATAAATGTTATCACAGGCTGCCCCCTTGTAGATATAAAAGTACCGGGAATCAATATCATGATTAAACCTTCTAATTACAGCGCTATAAAAGCTAGAGCTGATCCGGGCGCCCGAGAATGAATACAGTCCCTTGCTGACCTCTGTGTTTTATTGTCTGGTATACTGTAGCACTATAGAGAACATTCTAGGTGGATTAAATCAGGTGGCGTGTGTGTATTTAACCATCGACACTACAGAGGCTTAGTTCTTCGAATCAATATGGCTGCTGCCCCCGGTGGGCCGGTGTGGAACTGGACTTGAACGTGCGTCTTCGTTGGAGGTTTTGGCATTTAGTGTGGTGGGGGGGTGAAGGATGGAGGTGTTGGCATTTAGTGTGGTGGGGGGATGTGTGTGTGTGGGAGGGGTGAAGGGTGGAGGTGTTGCGGTTACTAAAGTGAGGGAAGAGGCAGGTTTAGAAGAGGATTGATGGGTGAAGTATGAAGGGAATAGGGAAATAGTAGAGGGGTAGAGTTAATAAAAATGGGTGAAGGACAGCAGGATTGGGCTACCTGATGGATGGAGGGATGGGTTAAGAGGGAGAGGGAATACTGAAGTGAGGAGGTTCGGAGGTGGGGGGGGGGGCTGAAGGGAAAGGTTGGATAGAGGGAGAGACTGAAAAGAGGAGTGACAGGGTGATATGGCTAGAGACGAGGCGATGTGCTAGAGGGATATAATCAGCCGAGGAGTTACGTAGGGGCAGGTGCGCGTGTCTTACGGGTGCAGGGGGCCGAGGGGTTGTCCAGAGGGGTCCTGAAGTGGTCCTCCTCACACACACACACCACCGAGCCTTCCTCCTCCGCCACACTGTTGGCCGGGCACGCAAAACACTCCTGCTGTCTGGAAGACATCTTGTACGAGCCAGGGGGACACGCTGAGAACACAGAGAAACAAATATGCATTAAAAACACATTACACGTTATTATTATTTCAGTTAGTGTATGTTTTAAAACGGCTGTAAAATACTGATAATGGTTTAGCGACATGGGGTAAGTACATTCAAGATAATTATGAGACAGAGAGAGAGAGACAGAGAGAGAGACAGAGAGAGAGAGATAGAGACAGAGAGAGACATTGTACATTGTTAAAACACTGTATATATATAATATGACATTTGTAATGTCTTTATTGTTTTGAAACTTCTGTATGTGTAATGTTTACTGTTAATTTTTATTGTTTATTTCACTTTATATATTCATTTTATATATTATCTACCTCATTTGCTTTGGCAATGTTAACACATGTTTCCCATGCCAATAAAGCCCTTGAATTGAATTGAATTGAGACAAAGACAGAGAGAGAGAGAGAGAGAGAGAGAGAGAGAGAGAGAGAGGGACTGATTTAGAAGAAAAGTCCGTCTAACTAACACATGACGTGGAGCCTCTAAGCCTAACATATGGTCAATAGAACTGGACCAGTTAGTCAGTACAGAACCAACACATGCTGTCCAATCGCTCTTCAGGCACCGAGCTGCTTCACTACTTGACCCTCGTCCTCTCCTTCTGCAACTCATTCTGTCATCCTGGTAAACTCCTTATTACACAACTCTGTTCCCTCTGGGGCTGAGGGTACAGAGAGGAAGAGAGAGTGACTACACACACACACACACACACACTTTTCCACTTTCTCTCACTGGGGTTCATTTTCCGCTTGCCGTGCCAGTGCTCCGGGTGGTAATGTGTGTGAAATCAGTTGAGCGCTGCTCCCCTCTCTGTCACGGGGGTCCCCAACAGCATTCCTACATTAAAACCTCAAGCAAGCCCTCTCTTCCCATTACAATCACCATCATCATCACCGCTGTTCCCTCTCCTACTGCACTGGGGTTATATAATCCATGCGTGTGGCTGTGAAGACAACCGGCCCCAGCCTCAACGACGTTCCCGTGTCTGGGTGGAGGGTAACGCCAATAATGATGGGGTGAATGGTGAAGAGATGGTGGGTTTGGGTGTAACACACACACACACACACACACACACACACACACACTGATTAGCCCCTTCAAACTCCCTGAGCGGAGACTGATGTGAAATAGTGAGTGAGTGTGTATGGCGTGGCTGTGTCTGTGTCTGTGAGAACCTTGTAATAGTCTGTCTAATGTCGGCCATTACACCGACACAGAACAGCTTGCTTTGTAGGGAACCACTCTTTGGCTACAGTGTTGCAGAGTGTGAAGAAAAAGCTAGCTTCTGAAATGGCTGGATGCAGATGCTTTCTTTTTGGCGGTGGTGCCCGTTTTATCAGTATACAGTCGTGGCCAAAAGGTTTGAGAATGACACACATTCATTTCCACAAAGTTTGCTGCTTCAGTGTCTTTAGATACTTTTGTCAGATGTTACTATGGAATACTGAAGTATAATTACAAGCATTTCATAAGTGTCAAAGGGTCAATATTTGCAGTGTTGACCCTTCTTTTTCAGGACCTCTGCAATCCACCCTGACATGCTGTCAATTAACTTCTGGGCCACATCCTGACTGACGGCAGCCCATTGTTGCATAATCAATGCTTGGAGTTTGTCAGAATTTCTGGGGTTTTGTTTGTCCACCCTCCTCTTGAGGATTGACCACAAGTTCTCAATGGGATTAAGGTCTGGGGAGTTTCCTGGCCATGGACCCAAAATATCGATGTTTTGTTCCCCGAGCCACTTAGTTATCACTTTTGCCTTATGGCAAGGTGCTCCATAATGCTGGAAAAGGCATTGTTCATCACCAAACTGTTCCTGGATGGTTGGGTGAAGTTGCTCTCGGAGGATGTGTTGGTACCATTCTTTATTCATGGCTGTGTTCTTAGGCAAAATTGTGAGTGATCCCACTCCCTTGGCTGAGAAGCAACCCCACACATGAATGGTCTCAGGATGCTTTACTGTTGGCATGACACAGGACTGATGGTAGCACTCACCTTGTCTTCTCCGGACAAGCTTTTTTCCAGATTCCCCAAACAATCGGAAAGGGGATTCATCAGAGAAAATGACTTTACCCCAGTCCTTAGCAGTCCAATCCCTGTACCTTTTGCAGAATATCAGTCTGTCCCTGATGTTGTTCCTGGAGAGAAGTGGCTTCTTTGCTGCCCTTCTTTAACACCAGGCCATCCTCCAAAAGTATTTGTCTCAAGCTCTGTACTGGTGGTGCCCCGATCCCGAAGCTGAATCAACTTTAGAAGATGGTCCTGGCGCTTGCTGGACTTTCTTGGGCGCCCTGAAGCTTTCTTCACGACAATTGAACCGCTCTCCTTGAAGTTCTTGATGATCCGATAAATGGTTGATTTAGGTGCAATCTTACTGGCAGCAATATCCTTGCCTGTGAAGCCCTTTTTGTGCAAAGCAATGATGATGGCACGTGTTTCCTTGCAGGTAACCATGAGGAAGAACAATGATTCCAAGCACCACCCTCCTTTTGAAGCTTCCAGTCTGTTATTCGAACTCAATCAGCATGACAGAGTGATCTCCAGCCTTGTCCTTGTCAACACTCACGCCTGTGTTAACGAGAGAATCACTGACATGATGTCAGCTGGTCCTTTTGTGGCAGGGCTGAAATGCAGTGGAAATGTTTTTTGGGGGATTCAGTTAATTTGCATGGCAAAGAGGGACTTTGCAATTAATTACAAATCATCTGATCACTCCTCATAACATTCTAGAGTATATGCTAATTGCCATCATACAAACTGAGGCAGCAGACTTTGTGAAAATTAATATTTGTGTCATTCTCAAAACTTTTGGCCACGACTGTACCTACCGTATGTGGTATCTAAATAACAAACGTGACCGTCTTCGCTGGTACCGGGCTCTAAACCAAGGCCCAAATCAAAGCTGGCTGGACTGCGCTCTCTCAGACAGACCCAAAAAGGGACGGGGTGGTTGGACAGAAACCACGTTGGCAATCTGGGAGTGTGTTCACTGTGTGGCTGCATTGCCCTCCACATTTAGATGAGTGCCATGGCGTTTCAGATGAATAGCAGACGAGTGAAAGAGGAAGAGAGAACGAGAGAGAGTGCAGACAGCTTGGCCAGGACAGCTGCCCAACTGATCAATTTGTGCGAGAGGCTTGATTAAATGGGACGTGTAAAGTCTACCCCCCCCCCCAACACACGGATTCATAACGATGGGTCGTGCCAAGTTCCTCTAGGAGAGATTTTAAAAAAGATTTAAAAAATATTAAAAGACTAAGAAAAGGGAAAATCAAAGGAAAGAGGGGGAGTGAGGGGAAAAGGGGCCAAGTATATGGTACCCAGCTCAAGCATATAGTACCCAGATCAAGCATATAGTACCCAGCTCAAGCATATAGTACCCAGATCAAGCATATAGTACCCAGCTCAAGCATATAGTACCCAGATCAAGCATATAGTACCCACCTCAAGCATATAGTGCCCAGCTCAAGCATATAGTACCCAGCTCAAGCATATAGTACCCAGATCAAGCATATAGTACCCAGCTCAAGCATATAGTACCCAGCTCAAGCATATAGTACCCAGATCAAGCATATAGTACCCAGCTCAAGCATATAGTACCCAGCTCAAGCATATAGTACCCAGATCAAGCATATAGTACCCAGATCAAGCATATAGTACCCAGATCAAGCATATAGTACCCAGCTCAAGCATATAGTACCCAGATCAAGCATATAGTACCCAGCTCAAGCATATAGTACCCAGCTCAAGCATATAGTACCCAGCTCAAGCATATAGTACCCAACTCAAGCATATAGTACCCAGCTCAAGCATATAGTACCCAGATCAAGCATATAGTACCCAGCTCAAGCATATAGTACCCAGCTCAAGCATATAGTACCCAGCTCTAGCATATTGTACCCAGCTCAAGCATATAGTACCCAGCTCAAGCATATAGTACCCAGCTCAAGCATATAGTACCCAGCTCAAGCATATAGTACCCAGCTCAAGCAGAGAGAGAAAGAGCGCGCGAGAGAGAGAAAGAGCGAGAGAAAGAGCGAGAGACAGAGAGAGAGAGAGAGAGAGAGAGAGAGAGAGAGAGAGAGAGAGTCAGTGCGCTATGATCAAGGGAGACAGGTCATGTAATATACATCCTCAAGCAATGTAACGCTGAGCTCTGCCAACTGCCTGATGGCTACCTATACCACGTGTAATACTGTACGGTGAAGAGAAAGACGCTAAGCAGCATCTACAACGCCAATAGTGGAGGCAAACAGGATGTTACGGAGGAGGCAGTCACACAGAGGGAGCGCTAGACAGGTCAAACACACACCCACACGCCACTGTATGCCCGTTGTTGTCAATACTCTCGTACTGGTTACCATTTTCCAAGCCGTTAGCTAGGTCAAAGTTTACATTTGTCAAGCTAGGCCTATATATACACATGACTGTTTTCTACTGCAATGTCGAATCTGAAAGCTGGACAGAACGTGGCCACCCATTCTCACAACGCAAAACCAAAACTAAATAGCATTATTTGACTGCCGACAAAAAGGCAGGTGAATAGCTTTACAATGAGTCTCTCTCTCTCTGTGAATATTATTAAGGCTAAAAGAGGTTTGCTTTGCACACACACAACAGCTAAGAACACACACACCGACACCGAAAGCTAAACACACACTCGCACCCAGGGAACACACACCACAACCCCCCCCCCTCTCCCTCTGTCTCACATCCAAATGTCAGGGTTAGTCTTGCAGGCGGAGGGAGGGGTGGATGGAAGGGGGGGGGTGCTGGAATCAATAATTTATGGTCCCATATTCAGATCACTGGCTCTCTGCTGTTAATGCTAATGGATGAAAGACGGGCTAACCTACATTATAAAAACCCCATTCCAGAGGGAGGAAGAGGGCCGTTTTACAGGTCCTGAGGAGGAATGACTGATCACAGTAACACCTATTGCTAATGGAGGGGACATGCTAGATGTAGCACAACGATGATCGCAGCGATGCATAACCCAACCTAATGTAGTCTAGTACGGTCCGCTTGTATCCAAAGCCACTGACAGTCATGCGTGCTTACATTTGACATCAAATCCCATTGTATTGGTCACATACACATGGTTAGCAGATGTTATTGCGAGTGTAGCGAAATGCTTATGCTTCTAGATCCGACAGTGCAGCAGATTCTAACAGGTAATATCTAACAATTCCACAACAAAACCTAATACACACTATCTAGTAAAGGAATTGTTGGAGGAAATTATAGTTGAAATGATTAATTATGTATACATTTAAATTAGAACCATTTATTTTAATACTATTATGTTGTGGTATGAAATGTATTGGTTTTTAGTTAAACTAGGACTGAAAATGTAGTCAAAATGAACGAATTGTCTGTACCTTGCGGGTTTAAGGAAGAGGGATGGTATATCTTTTCAGACAGATTAGAATGTTCTTTGATGTTCCATTAGTGGAGAAGAGTATATCTTTTAGACAGATTGGAATGTTTGTTTTATGAGGGGAGTAGAAGACAATCTCCAGACCTGAAGACACTGTGGATCGGAGAAAGTGTGAGAACTGATGACGTCATTTTGATCTTCTCTTTAAGATGTAATGTTCTTTGTATTTTGGGTCAGTACTCTCTTGAATTAAACGCTGTTACCTGACTTTTAAGACCGGGGCTCTGTCTCTTCTTATAAATATATAGGGTCTTACAATCCCTTCGAATGCATTGACAGAGTAATGAATTCTGATTGGGAAATAATACAGAGGAATTTAGAATTCCTTTAACAGGAATGGAATGAGAATATATAAGTATAATATGTAAGTATGAGCAGTGACAGAGCGGCTAAGATGCAATAGATAGTAAAGGATAGATAATGAAGGATTTTATTTGTAATTTATTTTTATTTCACCTTAAAGTAGTAGTAATTTGACACATACAACAACACAGAGTTACACATGGAATAAACAAAACATAGTCAATACAGTAGAACAAAATAAAACAAAAAGTCTATATACAGTGAGTGCAAATGAGGTAAGTTAAGGAAATAAATAGGCCATGGTGGCGAAGTAATTACAATATAGCAATTAAACACTGGAATGGTAGATCGGCAGAAGATGAATGTGCAGGTAGAGATACTGGGGAGCAAAGGAGCAAAATAAATAAATACCAGTATGGGGATGAGGTAGGTAGATGGGCTGTTGACAGATAGGCTAAGTACAGGTGCAGTGATCTGTAAACTGCTCTGACAGCTGGTGCTTAAAGCTAGTGAGGGAGATGTGAGTCTCCAGCTTCAGAAATTTTTGCAATTCGTTCCAGTCATGGGCAGCAGAGAACTGGAAGGAAAGACGACCAAAGGAGGAATTGGCTTTGGGGGTGACCAGTGAGATATACCTTCTGGAGCGCGTGCTACGAGTGGGTGCTATGGTGACCAGTGAGCTGAGATAAGGCGGGGCTTTACCTAGCAGAGACATGTAGATAACCTGTAGCCAGTGGGTTTGGCGACGAGTATGAAGCGAGGGCCAACCAACGAGAGCGTACAGGTCGCAATGGTGGGTAGGGAATGGGGCTTTGGTGACAAAACGGAAGGCACTGTGATAGACTGCATCCAGTTTGTTGAGTAGAGTGTTGGAGGCTATTTTATAGATGACATCACCGAAGTCGAGGATCGGTAGGATGGTCAGTTTTACGAGGGTATGTTTGGCAGTATGAGTGAAGGATGCTTTGTTGCGATATAGGAAGCCGATTCTAAATTTAATTTTGGATTGGAGATGCTTATTGTGAGTCTGGAAGGAGAGTTTACAGTCTAACCAGACACCCAGGTATTTGTAGTTGTCTACGTATTCTAAGTCAGAGCTGTCCAGAGTAGTGATGCTGGACGGGCGAGCAGGTGCGGGCAGCGATCGATTGAAAAGCATGCATTTAGTTTTACTTGCATTTAAGAGCAGTTAGAGGCCACGGAAGGAGAGTTGTATGTCATTGAAGCTCGTCTGGAGGTTTGTTAACACAGTGTCCAAGGAGGGGCCAGAAGTATACATAATGGTGTTGTCTGCGTAGAGGTGGATCAGAGAATCACCAGCAGCAAGAGCAACATCATTGATGTATACAGAAAAGAGAGTCGGGCCGAGAATTGAACACTGTGGCACACCCATAGAGACTGTCAGAGGTCCAGACAACAGGCCCTCCGATTTGACACACTGAACTCTATCAGAGAAGTAGTTGGTAAACCAGGCGAGGCAGTCATTTGAGAAACCAAGGCTGTCGAGTCTACCAATAAGAATGTTGTAATTGACAGAGTCGAAAGCCTTGGCCAGGTCGATGAATACGGCTGCACAGTAATGTCTCTTATCGATGGCGGTTATGATGTCGTTTAGAACCTTGAGCGTGGCTGAGGTGCACCCATGACCAGCTCTGAAACCAGATTGCATAGCGGAGAAGGTATGGGGCGATTCGAAATGGTCAGTAATCTGTTTGTTAACTTGGCTTTCGAAGACCTTAGAAAGACAGGGTAGGATAGATATAGGTCTGTAGCAGTTTGGGTCTAGAGTGTCACCCCCTTTGAAGAGGGGGATGACCGCGGAAGCTTTCCAATCTTTGGGAATCTCAGATGATACGAAAGAGAGGTTGAACAGGCTAGTAATAGGGGTTGCAACAATTTCAGCAGATAATGTTAGAAAGAGAGTGTCCAGATTGTCTAGCCCGGCTGATTTGTAGGGGTCCAGATTTTGCAGCTTTTCAGAACATCGGCTATCTGGATTTGGGTAAAGGAGAAATGGTGGGGGCTTTGGCGGGTTGCTGTGGAGGGTGCCGGGCAGTTGACCGGGGTAGGGGTAGCCATGTGGAAAGCATGGCCAGCCGTAGAGAAATGCTTATTGAAATTCTCAATTATAGTGGATTTATCGGTGGTGACAATGTTTCCTAGCCTCAGAGCAGTGGGCAGCTGGGAGGAGGTGCTCTTATTCTCCATGGACTTTACAGTGACCCAGAACTTTTTTGAGTTAGTACTACAGGATGCAAATTTCTGTTTGAAAAAGCTTGCCTTAGCTTTTCTAACTGCCTGTGTATATTTGTTCCTAACTTCCCTGAAAAGTTGCATATCACGGGGGCTATTCGATGCTAATGCAGAACGCCACAGGATGTTTTTGTGCTGGTCAAGGGCAGACAGGTCTGGCGTGAACCAAGGACTATATCTATTCCTAATTCTACATTTTTTGAGAGGGGCATGCTTATTTAAGATGGTGAGGAAGGCACTTTTAAAGAATAGCCAGGCATCATCTACTGACGGGATGAGGTCAATGTCATTCCAGGATACCCCGGCCAGGTCGATTAGAAAGGCCTGCTCGCAGAAGTGTTTCAGGGAGCGTTTGATAGTGATGAGGGGTGGTCGTTTGGTTGCAGACTCATTACGGATGCAGGCAATGAGGCAGTGATCGCTGAGATCTTGATTGAAAACAGCAGAGGTGTATTTGGAGGGCGAATTAGTTAGGATGACATCTATGAGGGTGCCGTGTTTACTGATTTGGGGTTGTACCTGGTAGGTTCATTGATAATTTGTGTGAGATTGAGGGCATCAAGCTTAGTTTGTAGGATGGCCGGGGTGTTAAGCATGTCCCAGTTTAGGTCACCTAGTAGCACGAGCTCAGAAGATAGATGGGGAGCAATCAGTTCACATATAGTATCGAGGGCACAGCTGGGGGCAGAGGGAGGTCTATAGCAAGCGGCAACAGTGAGAGACTTGTTTCTGGAAAGGTGAATTTTTAGAAGTAGAAGCTCAAATTGTTTGGGTACAGACTTAGAAAGTAATACAGAACTCTGCAGGCTATCTTTGCAGTAGATTGCAACACCGCCCCCTTTGGCAGTTCTACGTTATAGTTAGCAATGGAGATTTCAGGGTTTTTGGTGGTTTTCCTAAGCCAGGATTCAGACACGGCTAAGACATCTGGGTTGGCAGAGTGTGCTAAAGCAGTGAGTAAAACAAACTTAGGGAGTAGGCTTCTAATGTTAACATGCATGAAACCAAGGCTTTTACATTTACAGAAGTCAACAAATGAGAGCACCTGGGGGGTGGGAGTGGAGCTAGGCACTGCAGGACCTGGATTAACCTCCACATCACCAGAGGAACAGAGGAGAAGTAGGATAAGGGTACGGCTAAAGACTATACGAACTGGCCGTCTAGCACGTTCAGAACAGAGAGTAAAAGGAGCAGGTTTCTGGGCACGATAGCATAGATTCAAGGCATAGTGTACAGACAAAGGTAAGGTAGGATGTGAGTACATTGGAGGTAAGCCTAGGCATTGAGTAATGAAGAGAGAGATATTATGAAGAGAGGATACATTATATACATATGAGATGAGTATTGCGAGATATGTAAACATCCTTAAAGTGGCATTATTAAAGTGACTAGCATTCCATTTATTAAAGTGGCCAATGATATCAAGTCTGTAGGTAGGCAGCCGCCTCTCTTTGCTAGTGGTGACTGTTTAACAATCTGATGGCCTTGAGATAGAAGCTGTTTTCCAATCTCTCGGTCCCAGCTGTAATGCACCTGTACTGACCTCGCCTTCTGGGTGGAAGTGGGGTGAACAGGTTGTGGCTCGGGTGGTTATTGACCTTGATTATCTTTTTTGCCTTCCTGTGACATTGGATGGTCCCGGGAATCGAACCCGCTATCCTGGCGTTGCAAGCGCTACGGACTACCAACTGAGCTACAGGACCACTCCTTTTAAAAGGAACATGTGGGTTAATGCCAGTGTTTCCATAACTGTCCCTGTAACCGTGAAACAGAGAGACAAAACAAGCAAACGTCTCAACAGAGCAAGTAACTAAAGCCGCAGCGACGCAAACAACGGTTGCGTCCTCCACACAAACGGCACCTTACGTCACAATCAAAGACCAAGGCTGCTGCCGAGAGATGTGGAAAGACACGCGCACAGGCGTTGAAGGGAGACGCTGTTTACAAAGCTTTATTTTCTCCCTCCGCTCTCTCGTTTATACTCCCTCTACTCATACTTGCCTTGTCAACACCCCCCCCCCCCTCCTCTCTTCCTCCCGCTCTAACTCACATCCTGCCACCTCTCATCTCCTCCTTTACACTACTTTGAAGACACAAACTAGGTCAAGGAGAGATGCCTGCGTCGTGAAAAGAGGACCGATTTAGAATCAAATCTCTCTTTGACCGTATACCCCCCCCTCTGAGTGATACTGTGTAACGACAACGGCTCCCCCACACCACATTACCCTGCAAGAATTACCTTAATACCAGTAGGCAGCGTTTTAGCTGTTAGCCAAATTTAAAATGAAAGGCTTTTAGAATAAGCACACCTTAGTCTATATACTAAGGTATTTACGGTATGCCAATAGCTCAAGTCACGCATGAAGCAGAATTGTGGCTTTGGCAATGCCACATCCAAGGCTAGTGTAAACACTGAGAAAAGTTGCAAGTCTGATGTTGAAGCCACATTTGACTCCACTCCCTCCCTCCCTTTCTCACAACCCCGCTCAATGCCTCTCACACTTTCTCCCTCCCTCGTCTCCCTGGGCTTATCGGTGTGTGCTGGAACAATGGCAGAAGAGGGCTTCAATTACTGGATATTACGCCGCTCCTCTCATCCCCCTCTCCGTCCTAATCACACTAGACAATTACCGGGGAGTTCGGCCTAAAGAGTGAGTCCCTCGCTCTCCCGCTCTCTCTCTCCCAGCCCCTCTCTCAGCCCCAGCCGTCCCTGCTCAATGAATGGCTCTGTGTCACGCCTCTCTCTCTCTCTCTCTCTCTCTCTCTCTCTCTCTCTCTCTCTCTCTCTCTCTCTCTCTCTCTCTCTCTCTCTCTCTCTCTCTCTCTCTCTCTCTCTCTCGTTCAGTGTTCTATTCATCCATCGCTTGTCCTGTTCATTCCTTCTACTCCCCTCTCCCTCTGTCTAACTCGGTCCCTTCATTGGATTAGAGAACACCACGAGAGCCCCATGTTCGTGGGAACAGGCCTCTGGACTCACCTCTTAGCTAAACGACTGCCTTTCTTTCATACCGCGCTCCATTCATTCCCTCCCTCATCTTCCAATCCATCTCTCCGTCTCCCTTTCTGAAGCGTCTTTTCATTTGATAAGTGTTATCTACTGCTCTTATCTAACCATATTCCAGTGGTCCATGCAGTCTTTGGGCCGAGTCAAAGTGTGTGTGTGTGTGTGTGTCATTCAATCTTTCCCTCATTCACCTGCTCTGTCTTCTCTCCTTCTCAGTCCTTCCCTCTCCCTCCATCTTATCTAGCCTTGTGTCTGAGGAGGGATTGGCTATGACAACTCCCGGGTGTGTTTGTGTCCCTCTGAGGGATGACAGCCATTTCACCCGGGCCGCCCAGCCATTTGTTCACGTCCACAACCAGGTCAGATCACGGGCGAACGCACACACACCCTCGCTACCTACAGTGGGGCAAAAAAGTATTTAGTCAGCCACCAATTGTGCATGTTCTCCCACTTAGAAAGATGAGAGAGGCCTGTAATTTTCATCATAGGTACACTTCAACTATGACAGACAAAATGAGAAAAAAAATCCAGAAAATCACATTCTAGGATTTTTAATGAATTTATTTGCAAATTATGGTGGAAAATAAGTATTTGGTCAATAACAAAAGTTTATCTCAATACTTTGTTATATACCCTTTGTTGGCAATGACAGAGGTCAAACGTTTTCTGTAAGTCTTCACCAGGTTTTCACACACTGTTGCTGGTATTTTGGCCCATTCCTCCATGCAGATCTCCTCTAGAGCAGTGATGTTTTGGGGCTGTTGCTGGGCAACATGGACTTTCAACTCCCTCCAAAGATTTTCTATGGGGTTGAGATCTGGAGACTGGCTAGGCCACTCCGGGACCTTGAAATGCTTCTTACGAAGCCACTCCTTCGTTGCCCGGGCAGTGTGTTTGGGATCATTGTCATGCTGATAGACCCAGCCACGTTTCATCTTCAATGCCCTTGCTGATGGAAGGAGGTTTTCACTCAAAATCTCACGATACATGGGCCCATTCATTCTTTCCTTTACACGGATCAGTTGTCCTGGTCCCTTTGCAGAAAAACAGTCCCAAAGCATGATGTTTCCACCCCCATGCTTCACAGTAGGTATGGTGTTCTTTGGATGCAACTCAGCATTCTTTGTCCTCCAAACACGATGAGTTGAGTTTTTACCAAAAAGTTATATTTTGGTTTCATCTGACCATATGACATTCTCCCAATCTTCTTCTGGATCATCCAAATGCTCTCTAGCAAACTTCAGACGGGCCTGGACATGTACTGGCTTAAGCAGGGGGACACGTCTGGCACTGCAGGATTTGACCCCACGGGGTGAGATCTTGCGTGGAGCCCCAGATCGAGGGAGATTATCAGTGGTCTTGTATGTCTTCCATTTCCTAATAATTGCTCCCACAGTTGATTTCTTCAAACCAAGCTGCTTACCTATTGCAGATACAGTCTTCCCAGCCTGGTGCAGGTCTACAATTTTGTTTCTGGTGTCCTTCGACAGCTCTTTGGTCTCGGGCCATAGTGGAGTTTGGAGGGTGACTGTTTGAGGTTGTGGAGGAGCCTCTTAAAGGACAGAGGAGCCTCTTAAAGAAGTTACAGGTCTGTGAGAGCCAGAAATCTTGCTTGTTTGTAGGTGACCAAATACTTATTTTCCACCATAATTTGCAAGTAAATTCATTAAATGTGATTTTATGGATTTTTATTTCTCATTTTGTCTGTGATAGTTGAAGTGTACCTATGATGAAAATTACAGGCCTCTCTCAACTTCTTAAGTGGGAGAACTTGCACAGTTGGTGGCTGACTAACTGTACCTGCTTGCGCCGTTCATGCACATACACGGGAGTACAAACACACACGTCTCACTCGAGCCCCCCCAGCCACACACACAAACAATTCCACACCTTTGACACCATTCACCCCTGCGCAACATGCGAGAGAATGAACATGTATTATCAGCATGTGCAAACCCTCTGCCTAACCAGCCTCCCATTTTACTGCTGAAGTCTGGAAACTGGAGATAAGTGTCTGTCCATCTGTGTTCTAACGCACGTGTGTACTAGAGACGGGGTGACACCGCAGGAGGGCTGGGTCAGTATCACTGTCGTGTGTGTGTGTGTGTCCGCAGTCATCCGTGGTGTCCAAGGCTGAGTGATCTCATTCCACTGATGATCACCATCGTCGTCACGCTCCAGCACACATTCACACAGTTGTCACTCCTCACAGGAGACACAGAGGGCAAGATGGGCACAGCGTGCAGCACCAAACAACCCTGTAGCCCTGTGTGTGTGTGTGTGTGTGTGTGTGTGTGTGTGTGTGTGTGTGTGTGTGTGTGTGAGAATGCACCTGCCTGCCTGTATGTGTGTGTGTGTGTGTGTGTGGCTTTAGCTCCAGCCCGTCAAATATCTTGACTGAAAATACTATTTCTGCTAGCGATTGAGATTGAAGATGGGCCGGGCAAGGAGAAGGCACACTGATTCGTCTCACAGAGGAACACTGGGAACGCGTCGTGTTGCTTTAAGTGACGCCCCATTTCTCAACGTCGTCCACTGGGTCTTGTCGTTGCACATCATGTACTGAAGATGTAGCATGTGCAGCCTTGAGCAATACGAAGACAAAACACAGGGGAGTCGTAGGGGGGGGAATGTCTGCTCCGAGGAAGACCTGACAGAAAATACATGCGGAGGAAAGGAAATGATGAAAAAGTGAAAACCCCTCAGACCTCAGACCTCAGCCCTCAGCCATAATACGCTGTGACGGGCTTCCCCCCCCCCCCCGAATTCACGCTCTCAGAATATTCAATCATCTACGCAAATGACGTCGGTTCCATTCACGCTGGGGAATTATGGAAAAGGGGTGTGTGTTTGTTGAGTGCGGACACACTCGCCCCGTCTCGCTTTCTCGCGCACCAACCCCCGTTCGAACAGATACGCTTCCACGCGGCCGATTCACATTGAGCTCGAAGGAAGCGGATAAAACAAAAAAATCATTACTACATTTCATATCAAACGGGCCAGTTTCATTAAGCTGGTGACCCAGATATGGCCCAAAACACGGACAAAATGGATTCCATGACAATGATGAGAACGGGAGACGTCAGCTTCTGAACCTGATTGGACAGATTTCCAGGCCGGGGTAAATTGATTCGAAGAGGAAGAGGACGCGAATAGTGACACTTTCCCAAATTCTTACAGTAAAGGTCAAAAGCCTAATAGCACAGACAGGGCCCAGGCGAACACGTGGACCGAGGTCTTCTCCAGTCAGCATGATGCTACCTCTCCCCTGAGTGCACTAAAGCTGACCTCTGACCTACGTAGACCAGGGGCGCAAGTTGACCAGGGGCGCCCACGGTGGACCAGGGGCGCCCACGGTGGGCCCTGTTGTTCCCAAGGGAGGGACTAAAAACAATTCCCCCTTTTCAGATCCATGAAACAGTGTAATGGATGGATGGATAGATGAGGCTGTAGGAGGCCGGTCGTGAGCGGGGGGGGTGTAAGAGTGACCCTGTCTGTCTGATGAGGGACAGTCGCTCCATTAGAGAGACAGATGAGTTTAGAGCAGTCTGCATCCGTAGCCCCTCGCTGGGTTTAATGGCTTATTGTTGTATCACACTCCATCACGCGCACACAGTCGACTCACGCTGTGTGTAATGTGTCGTTAAGACTTCACCAACCGACTCCCCAACATACACTTTGCTCACCCCTGTCAGCATGGCAACACCCGATCATGAATGAGCCCTTGCTCGGTCCCTCCCTCCCTCCCTCCCTATTGCACTCAGCGGTGGTAATTCTTGTGGTTTGTCAGGCCCGCTGTTTGAATAAAAAAAGATGAGGCCCAAAACGTAATCAGGGGCTGCAATTAAGCTGTGAGGGTAAAACTACGCTGACCTTGTTGTGTAATTAACACAGTCTTCTTTCATTAATTTCCTCTCTCTTTTTTCCTTTTCTTCCTTAGCAGCCTGTCTGGGTTTTAATTAAGACACACAAGATGGCGTCAGGAGGAGTGCGCAGAAAAGTCAAATGATTAAGAAAAAGAGAACAACAAAAAGGGAGGGGAAAAGAGGAGACGAGAAAAAAGGATGTCAGGAAAAAGTTAGTGGAGAGAGGGAGTTGGAGGGAGGCAGAGGGGAGTTGGAGGGAGGCAGAGGGGAGTTGGAGGGAGGCAGAGGGGAGTTGGAGGGAGGCAGAGGGGAGTTGGAGGGAGTTGGAGGGAGGCAGAGGGGAGTTGGAGGGAGGCAGAGAGGCAGAGGGGAGTTGGAGGGAGGCAGAGGGGAGTTGGAGGGAGTTGGAAAGGAGATGACTAGGAGGAGGGATAAAACAGGGGAGGAGGGGGAGGCTCTCATTTCTTTCCTCTACATGACATAACACCATCTCTTATGCTCAAACAACCTTCTCTCTTTAAAAAAATGATTTCACACTACACTGAAAAAACTGTGTTTTATCAGCAAACTCTCATTCGGCAAATGGGAATAATATGTCTTGTCAGATCTGGTGTTCATTAGGGCTGGGAATTGCCAGGGACCTCACGATACTATATTATCATGATACTTAGGTGCCGATACGATATGCATTGCGATTTTCACAATTCTATATGTATTGCGATTCGATACTGTGATTTCATTGCGATTCAACTCTCCAAACATACACTACACCCCATCAAATTAGTGGATTCGGCCATTTCAGCCACACCCGTTGCTGACAGGTGTATAAAATCGAGCACACCACCATACAATCTCTATAGACAAACATTGGCAGTAGATTGGGCCTTACTGAAGATCTTAGTGATGTCAACGTGGCACCGTCATAGGATGCCACCATTCCAACAAGGCAGGTTGTCAAATTTCTGCCCTGCTAGAGCTGCCCCGATCAACTGTAAGTGCTGTTATTGTGAAGTGGAAACATCTAGGAGCAACAATGGCTCAGCCGCGAAGTGGTAGGCCACACAAGCTCACAGAACGGGACCGGCGAGTGGTGAAGCCCGTAAAAATAGTTTGTCCTCGGTTACAACACTCACTACTGAGTCCCAAACAGCCTCTGGAAGCAACG
The DNA here is from genome assembly GCF_034236695.1 of Oncorhynchus nerka. Lineage (NCBI taxonomy): Eukaryota > Metazoa > Chordata > Actinopteri > Salmoniformes > Salmonidae > Oncorhynchus > Oncorhynchus nerka. The sequence goes on from NC_088402.1 coordinate 41,631,000, forward strand.
TCAGCACAATAACAGTTTGTCAGGAGCTTCATGAAATGGGTTTCCATGGCCGAGTAGCTGCACACAAGCCTAAGATCACCATGCGCAATACCAAGCGTTGGCTGGAGTAGTGTGAAGCTCACCGCCATTGGACTCTGGAGCAGTGGATACACATTCGCGCTTCACCATCTGGCAGTCCGACGGACAAATCTGGGTTTGGCGGATGCCAGGAGAACGCTACCTGCCTGAATGCATAGTGCCAACTGTAAAGTTTGGTGGAGGAGGAATAATGGTCATGGGCTGTTTTTCATTACTAGGCCCCTTAGTTCCAGTGAAGGGAAATCTTAATGCTACAGCTTAGAATGACATTCTAGATGATTCTGTGCTTCCATCTTTGTGGCAACAGTTTGGGGAAAGCCTTCTCCTGTTTCAGCATGACAATGCCCCCGTGCACAAAGCGAGGTCCATACAGAAATGGTGTGTCGAGATTGGTGTGGAAGAACGTGACTGGCCTGCACAGAGCCCTGACCTCAACCCCATCGAACACCTTTAGGATGAATTGGAACGCAGACTGCAAGCCAGTCCTAATCGCCCAACATCAGTGCCCGACCTCACTAATGCACGTGGCTGAATTGAAGCAAGTCCCCACAGCAATGTTCCAACATCTAGTGGAAAACCTTCCCAGAAGAGAGGAGGCTGTTATAGCAGCAAAGGGGAGGACCAACTCCATATTAGTGCCCATGATTTTGGAATGAGATGTTCAGCGAGCAGGTGTCCACACACTTGTAGTGTATTTCTCACCATATTTCTGCTGAAGAAAAACAAATTGTCTCCCTCTTTAAAAAGAAGATCGAGAACAAGCTATACATTTTGCCGCAGGTACAGCCAACTAGCACAAAAAAATTATATTGTGATAGTCAAAACGATACGATAACATATGTAGTCAAAAATAATATGGAACTGTATCTATTTTTTTCCCCTCATCACTAGTGTTCATGGGTCCCCTCTCACGTTCTCTCCTCCATTAGGCCTACGGACCAGACGTTTTAGTCTGGAGTAAAGTGATTCAGACAAGAGCAGACACTCCCAGACAGACAGTGCTGTGCTTGAATAAAACCATGTAAGCTAGAACAGCACGTACCAGGGAGTGAAACTGTCAGTGCTCCACGTTGACTGAAATAGGTGCCGGTACTGTTTGGAATTAGTAAATGCAATACTGTTAAGCTAATATTCTAGAAGAGGTGCAGGATCTCAAGCAGTACAACATTTGAGGTGCCGGTACGCAGTCCCGATGAGTGTGTGTGTGTGTGTGTGTGTCTAGCATTGAGTGAAACTATTCGGAAATCAGGCTGTCCACATACTTTAGACCACATTGTCACTAGTCACAGTTAGCACACTGTTATCAAGGACGGTCTGTAGGGGGAAAAAAACCACCAGAATTACCAGAATGCATGATGAAAAACTACAACCAAAGTCAAAGAAAAACACGCACGCTTTTTCAAACCGTGCCGTCTCCAAAACCAACTCTTCGCCCCGAAGTATAAAGGTCAGCAGAGGTCAGCAGCGGTTCACACCCTCTACCCATGTTGGTTCTAGTTGTGTGGGCGTTTGCGTCGATTTCTTCCTCCCCCCGGAGCAGTTTCCGAATCTCTCAATTCACCTCTGTCTCTCGCTCCCTCTGGGCTGACCTCCAGTCCTCTTTGAGCACTCTATCGCTCCGAGCAAGGCTGCTTAGTACTTCATAAAAAAAAAAAAAACTCTCTTTACTTTTCAATCCACATCGGGAGGATCCCTCTGTCAAGAAGACAGTAATTATGCAGACCTCGTACTCAACTTCTGTACACTACATGCAGTATTGATCGCAGCTGGTTCGACATAGGTTATTGTACTTTTCCAAAACTTCCCCTAGTTGGGAATACTTGAGGAAACGTTTGGGTATTGTAGCAGCCTCTGTTGTTCGAGAAGCTGTTCGATGAACTCATCACCCATAACTGGTGTTTGAGAAGCTGTTCGATGAACTCATCACCCATAACTGGTGTTTGAGAAGCTGTTCGATGAACTCATCACCCATAACTGGTGTTTGAGAAGCTGTTCGATGAACTCATCACCCATAACTGGTGTTTGAGAAGCTGTTCGATGAACTCATCACCCATAACTGGTGTTTGAGAAACTGTCATCCCGGTCGTTTTTTTTTTTTTTGAAAACTGAAACTAAAAATGAGAATGATGTTGAATGATATAAATATACATGTATATACACACACACACACACACACACACACACACATTATAAATTATCATTAAATGATCATTGATCTCCTTTTGTAATTGTATCCGTCTCGTTCCCTGAAAGCTGGGATCCGTAATTGAAACTGCCACGTCTGCCCGTTTGGTATATTTGAACGACAACGAATTACTTCGACCGACAAACACGCCCCCCCCCCCCCCCCCATTGCACTCACAACAGAACAGCGGAATATGTAGTCTTTTTTGTTGTTGTTTTTCTACCACGATGCTGGGCATTCCTTTCCCCTGTGACATCAACAGAACTAAAACAACAACAAGGCCGCTGGGGGAACATTGACGCTGTTACACCTTTATGCGGATCCCAGCTTCTCACCGTTCAGTGGGTTCATCTGTGACTGAACATGTGTCCGGGCTAGAAGTGATGCGTGAGCTTGTGTTCCGACTCTGTAGCCTCACTGTCCTGGTTCGTCCATCTCCGACCTGTCCTGTTCTATCCTCCGCTACGTACTCTCCCCCCTATGGCAGTGATGGCACGTCTGCCCCTGTTCCTTCGGATCAGGTCATCACGTGGGACTAAAGCCTCAAGTGTTTTGGGGTCAAATTTAGGAATGAGAAACACTGCTATCATTCATACGCAAACAGAGTGTGGACTCACGCGGGCCCACACACACACACATGGCTGACACATAAATGCGCGCCACACACACACACACAACCAGAGAAGAAGCTATGATTGGCTTCTCTCCAAGCCAGACAGAGGTTACTATAAACAAGTCGGTAGATTGTAGAAAATCCCTTCACCTCTCTACTTCTCCTTCTGCATCTTGTCCTCCCCGGGTCTCCCTCCTCCCTCTCCCTTCAATCCCTTCCCTTCATTCCTGTCCTCCGACCCTCATGTTCCCTCCAACCCCCCTTCCCTTCTCACACTCTACATCCGCCCTCCCTTGCCCTCGCACTACGTTCCGCCATCCCTCTCTCTCATCTTCATCTTTCGATCTACCCGTACCCTGAGGACACCTAGAACCCAACGAAGGAGACAGCTCTCTGACACGCAGTATCAGTCAGTCAGCCAGTCAGTATTCACACAGACCCACCACTGGGGCCAGAGACTCCGACAGAGCCAACCTGCCCAGCTCAAAATCAATAAGTATACCAAAGAGCTTCTGGCTAAATCCACAAAGAGAGCCAGAAAACATGTTGTGTTGTTAACCCTGCTGCTACAGATACTGATGGTTGTGTTGTTACAGATATTTCAGTTTTACGACGTTAGAGTCAGTTCCCGCCAGAGACTCGATGGTTAGCAGTTTGGGGCTTGATCTTATAATAGTGAACATCGCTGTTGGGAATTAGGTTTGTTCTGGAACTCCTCGCTGCATTTTTGCGAGGTAGATGCATTTCATTGCAGTGATGGGGAGCGAGCCATGGGATGTATGCCATGAGTATTTGGGATGTTTAGCTCGGTTTTGTTCCTTTAAAAAAAAGGGGGGGGGCTCATAACAGTTATTATACACTGACAGACACTCACGCACAACCCACACACAATCACATGATGAAAAGGTATAGAGCTCTACCCATGCTGATGTGTGTTTGTATGAGCAGGTTGTCTTAATATACACACACACACGTTGCTCTCAGAGTCAATTAATCATGGTGATGCTAGTGGTGTCCTGACAAAAGAGCTGAAATAGCAGCAGAGTAGTGAGAACTGGGAAAGGACGAAGGGACAGAAATATAGCTGAGACAGTCAGTCAGTCACACAGAGACGCACTAGCGGCTGGCCCTGCTCATCCCTGGAACACACAGCACAGGCCTGTCTGTCACTAGCTAATGATAGACACACACACACACACACACACACACACACACACACACACACTGAATTTCAGCATTAAAGAGGAACTCTGTTGGTCTCTGTGAAGGAGAAAGGGATTAGACAGTCTAGACCAGGGATTGGCAACTTTGATGGGGGTGGGGGCCACAAATAACTCATCTTGAGGAGCAGCAGTTGCCCCCCACCCTCTGGAATTTTATTTTTTGTAGATGCAAAACGTCTCGTTTTCTCTCTCCGCCCCATGGCAGAATGAGTAGAATTGCACAAAATTAACTTAACTTAAAAATTAAATGAAACGTAAAATTGCAAACTCTTCTCTACACCCCATGGCAAAATGTGTAGAATTATGTGGCTGTAACCTGATATTGTTATAAGTCTGTCATATTGAGGTGTCTTGCTAGAAGTTAAAACTGATCAATCAAAATGGATAGGTTTAAATTAGGTGTCTTCACTAGACAGACACAGAGAGGGGGAGGAAGAAAGTGAGAACGAAAGGATGAAAGTGAGAAAGAGAGAGGGAGCGAGAGGTGGGAAGAGAGTGGAAGACAGACAGAGATGGAGAGAGAGAGAAACAGAGAAAGACAGCAGGGCAAATATACTTAGACTCAAGTATTTCAACACCTCTTCCCTTCCAACTTGTTAGGCAATCTTATCTACCTCCGGGGGAAGGATGGCCAGCACCAGAGGAGGGTGGTTTTAACTACGGAGGAAAAGGAGGCCGTGCTGATAGAGATGCATGCTGGACATTTCGAAGTGGAGCGCATGAATGCCAAAATCAGCCTACAGGGAATTGTCAAGGAGGTGGACAGCTGGGCAAAGTGAAATAACCTTTTGTTTATCAATCACATTCTATTATATCTGAAATGATTATGATTTCAGTTATGGTCATATCAGAGAGCACACAATGTTTCAATGTGTTACTTTTTGCTTAAAGGTCAGTACCTTGTCTAGCCTGCCAGAGGTCTGAGAGGGTGAAGACTGTGGCGCCGGAGTTGAAGCCCGTCAAAGTTGTTTCACCATGGCACATGATCGGTAAGTGTCCCAATTCACATTTTGCCCTGATAAGTTGTTTTGTAATGGTTGCTTTATTTGACCACAGCAGAGTTCAATATTATAGAATGTGTGTGTGTCAGTATCCTTACATGTATGAAAATCTGCATACTATATGACACAGATACAGGTAAGAATACAGTCATCTTCTCTCTCACACTTTAAATGTTAGGGGTGGACCTTATCAGACCCTTCACGAAATCCAGGAATGGCAACAGCTGGTGTCTGCCGGCGACCAATCACGTTACCAAGTGGGTGGAGGCAATACCCATTAAGGTCAGTACAGGAAGAGTACGCGCTTAACTCTAAATTCCCTTCTGTAAACCCATTAAAAAGGGTGCTTGGAACCAAACATTTATTTTCGTTTGGTATGATACCTATCAAGGCCACCTCCAAGGTTCTCCTGAGGTCATCTTGAGTGGCCGGGGTCATGAACGCTGGAACAAGGTACGGATGTTATAGGTTATATTCGGTCACCAATGGTTTGTTTTATTTCTTTTTTTACAATTTGTTTCTCCATGGTACATAATCAGACATGTTTCTTACACTCTTTGCGGACAACAGCAGCATCCTGGCCGAGTACGGACGGCAGCTGCAGCTGTTGACTGAGGTAAACAACGCAATAGTAAATACAATTATTACATATGCTGTAGCATTTCCAATGTGTGATTTGACTTAGTGTTGTCGTTTGTCTACTGCTACTTTTGTATCACGTACTTTCAGATCACTGAAACCCCACCTTGATGTGGTGGAAGTTGTCCAACCAGATCAGAATGCCTTTGAGTACCACCCTTCAGGCACGGACTGAGAAGGATGTGGGGGTTTTATACCAGGTAAAAATGATTTGGCCGCTGTTCATTTATTGGAAAACACCGCACTAATCCATCACATTCCCTCACTGTGACGTGTAACCTGTGTGTTTGCTTGTTTCCGTCTCGGTCTCCTACTCCTGTTCCCTTTAACTCTGCTCCGGGTTCTCCAGGACCTAGAGGGTTCTGCCCAACACCCAGACGTGGATCCACCAGATGTCCTCCATTACCAACCTCCCCTCCAACTTTTCATTACATCACCTACAACTACTGTTATTGTCACGCTGTAGTTATCTGCTAAGAGAGTTCTCGTGCTCCATCATACCGGGCACGTAATATGTGAGATGTGATGGGTGGCAGGTTAGAGCGTTGGGCCAGTGACCGAAAGGTTGCCTGGGTCGAATCCCCGAACCGACAAGGTCAAAATCTGTCGTTTCAACCCCTGAACAAGGCAGTTAACCCACCGTTCCTATGCCGTCATTGTAAATAAGAATGAGTTCTTAACTGACTTGCCTGGTCAAATAAAAAGATACACGGATGAACTAAAAACACAACCACTCAGAACAAAGAGAGCAGCGGTGCCTGGACTTTGCCTTTCTCTGTCTTTAAGTCCCCCGTTTGAGACTGGCTGCCTGTTGAGAACAAGTGGCAGGCCGAATTCGACAGACCTGGGTCTGTGAGTGTACAAAAAAAAACAATTATAAAGAAAATAAATGAATGACACAACTGTACCAAAAACTCTATCAAAAGTTTATGTATTAAAATCCGAAATATTGCCGGGTTGGTTTTCACAGCTGCTTCACAAGGTGTTCATTATTGGAAGTTGTAAGGTATCCTTTGATGTTATTTTATTAGTTCCACATGATTCATTGTGGAGTCCGAGGACCTACGATGCGAGATAGAGGACATGTGAAATGACTTCAGTGTAGAAAAGGGAAGCCCGTGTATGAATCAAGCGGATTTACATTTGAACGGCGTGGAAATCAGTTGACTTCGTGACCTGTAAGGTAGGTAATGTTAAATGCGTCAAGCAGATGACAGGTTTTCTTTGCCATTTCTGAAACGGAGCAACGTTGAAGACATGGGTTTCATGTTGTAATGTTAACAAGGTGCCCAAAAGTAGTTCAAATTCATGTTTTATTTTATTTTATTAGCTCAACAAAACTTGTTTAAACAGCGAAATTGTCGCGGAAATCAGCCTTGTTTGCTCATCGATGATGACAAGAACGTAATTTAGTCAGTAATCTCCAAAATTCGAATTATTAGGTCAGCACACCGCTGATACAGCAACGGACGCTAACTATCGAATCCCATTGTGATGTAGAGGGGGACACTTTTGGCCGGGGGACATTATTTGACATGACAGGCCGCACCCCATCAAAGTTGCCGATCCCTGGTCTAGACTATCTAACTCCTTTCTCCTTCACAGAGACCAACAGAGTTCCTCTTTTGAACACGATGTGTCTCCAGTGTACCGACAACGTCCTAGAGATAGAACGACAGCAGTACACATTCTGTTGGTGGGTTGTTCACTTTAAGGGCAGCGATCTATTCTGCCCTCTGTATCGCTACCTCTCAGCACTGCTCCCTGCACCCTTTACCGTTCCCTTCTCTTACTCCCCCCTCGGGTTTCTTATTGGGATGGGGCAGCGATCTCTTTCTCCACAGCCCTGACACAGGACAGCAGACATGTCAGCTGATGTGATCTCTCTCTCTCTGTGTGTGTGTATTTCAGCCGTCACCACCGTGTGTGTGTGTGTGTGTGCGTGTGCGTGTGTGTGTCTCAGGGGGGGTAACAGTACAGGGTCAGCAGTGACAGCCTGACAGCACACTGACTCAGTGGTCAGATGAGGGAGAAACATGACCTTGAACGGGAGGGAGGGGGAGAGAGAGAGAGAGAGAGAGATAAAGAGAGAGAGAGAGAGAGAGAGAGAGAGAGAGAGAGAGAGAGAGAGAGAGAGAGAGATAAAGAGAGAGAGAGAGAGTGGGAAGAAGTGAGGGGGAGGGTCTTTATTCTTTTGGAACTTCTATGAGTGTAATGTTTACTGTTCATTTTTATTGTTTATTTCACTTGTGTATATTATCTACTTCACTTGCTTTGGCAATGTTAACATATGTTTCCCATGCCAATAAAGCCCCTTGAATTTAATTGAGTGGGAGGAAGCGATGGAGAGAGAGTGGGAGGAAGCGAGAGAGAGTGGGAGGAAAGTGGGACGAAGTGAGAGAGAGAGTGAGTGGGAGGAAGCGAGAGAGAGTGTGAGGAAGCGAGAGAGAGTGTGAGGAAGCGAGAGAGAGAGAGAGAGATAGAGAGAGAGAGAGAGAGTGAGTGGGAGGAAGCGAGAGAGAGTGTGAGGAAGCGAGAGAGAGAGAGAGAGAGAGAGAGAGTGAGTGGGAGGAAGCGAGAGAGAGTGTGAGGAAGCGAGAGAGAGAGAGAGGGAGAGAGAGAGTGAGTGGGAGGAAGCGAGAGAGAGTGCGAGGAAGCGAGAGAGAGAGAGAGAGAGAGAGAGAGAGTGAGTGGGAGGAAGCGAGAGAGAGTGTGAGGAAGCGAGAGAGAGAGAGAGAGAGAGAGAGAGTGAGTGGGAGGAAGCGAGAGAGAGTGGGAGAAGATAGGGGCAGTGTGAAAGAGCAAGAGCGAGGGAAAGAGAACGAGCGGCAGGTAGAAATGTGAGTGGACCCATCCCAATAAGAAGCCTGAAGGGGCATAAGAGAGGGGAAAGGTAAAGGGTACATTGGAGCAGTGCTGAGAGGTAGTGATACTGCCAGCAGCATTACCACCCTGCATCCCACTGCTGGCTTGCCTCTGAAGATAAGCAGGGATGGTCCTGGATGGGAGACCAGGTGCTGCTGGAAGTGGTGTTGGAGGGCCAGTAGGAGACACTCTTTCCTCTGGTCTAAAAGTTTCTGGACCCCCTAGAAAGACGTCTCCTATAGAAAGATGACCCATAGATCAGTATTACGTGTGTTTTTGAATTCCAGACAGAGCCGGATGGATGAGCGTCACATCTTAATAAAAAACCCTGCTCGATCTGACCTTCACAGTGATCGCCATCAGGACACACGCAACCTGGTATTATCACAGAGACAATCACACACACAAACCTGACTACACACTCACATTTCCCGTCAGACGGGTGCTCGCGACAGGGCCAGCTGGGCATATTAGACATCCCGACAGTTTATTCGAGGGGAAGTGACAAGACCGAGACAGGAAGCAGCGGTGACATCACAGCCAGCTCTGACCACGTCTCTATATACACACACGAGGAGAGAGCTGAGAGACACACATTCCGAAACGCACAGATGGCAACTCCGTCACAAGATGTCAACTGCAAATCACATCACAGTCAAGACGTACTTGGGAGACGAATTCATCCCGAGAGAAATCCCCACGAAGAGGCCAAGAGTCACCAGAAAAGGGATTGTTAACTGTGAACCCTCCAAGTGTGGCCGTCACCATTTCCCACAGCCACAAAGCCATAAACCGTGCCTATTTCTACTTACTAATCTTCTTAGAATGTGATTTTAACTTCAACCACAATGCTAACCTTATGCCTAAACCTAACCTTAAATTAAAAACAAAAAGCACATGCTTGGTTTTCATGATTTTCTACGATAATAGCCAAATGACTTTGTGGCTGTGGTAACTAGTGACCATCATATTCTATAGAGGGCCATTTCAGCCATTTTAAAAGTTCTCTGCGATTTGCGATGCTCCAGATGGCATTAGCTACGTGTCATTTGAAGCCTACTCACTCTTGCCCTCTCACCTCTGTAGCTCAGTGGGTAGAGAAGGGCACTTGCAACGCCGGGATAGTGGGTTTTGATTCCCGGGACCACATGTACGTAAATGTACGCAGGCATGGCTAAGTCGCTTTCGGATAAAAGCGTCTGCTAAGTGGCATATTATTATTATAGTATAAAACTATTTCTCAAGGTCTTCTGTAGCAGGGCAAGCTACGGTTTTCATCCTCCGAAGATTGCTGAGATTAAACCTAGTACTTGAGAACAGACAAAAATGACTGCCAGGCTCAACATCTGATGAAGTGATCGGCAACCTCAAGTGTAGAAACACTGTTAGTAACGTTTCTTTTGACTCATTCAAAAACATCTTTCTTGTTAGGTTAAAGGATGATTACGGTTGAAGGACTGTTATTACAGCAACAAATCTAACCAATTAGGCTTTCTTTACCCGCGAATGTGTGTCCGGGAAAACAAAACATAGAAGGGTGCCTTATTTGCTTAAAGAATTGGCAGAAAATGTTGAACGTGGGGAATGTTCCCACAGATCACTTTAGACAGCACAATTGAGGTCTTCTGATTAGGAGAGCCAGAGTTTGATTATAGTCGAGCGCTTCAAAACCAACCCGCCTTTTTACAAATGACATTGTTTCGGAGAACTCATTGTTCTTTCATTGGAATGAATAAATGCATAATTGCCGTTCCGTTTATTCGATCGTTAGTCAGGAGCTAATTTCATTTGATACATTAGTTTGTGCCGGGCAGGAAGCATTGCCTTCAGAATGTTGTTTATGCTTCGTTTGCTCGTGTTTGGCATCGCACTTTTCTTTTTACTTCCTCCGATAGATACGGCTCATTTTGACTTTCCGCGAAAAGCTCCAATTTATCAAAACGTGATTAGTAAGTGTATATTTTATCCACAGGGACTCCTTGGTCAAGTATGGTGGTTGTTGTGTTTACGTTGGTAAACTTGGTGCTGGCTACACAAGAGTTGTGGGTTTAACTCTCACATGGACCGCATACCACACGGAGTCGAGTCACCTGTAGGTAGTGGAGGATAAAAGCATCTAAATGAGCATGTGTTGTTCTAGAAAGCAGAAACATGAAGGATCTAAAGGAGTCATGCTCACGGTTCACTGACTTAAATGGGAAGCAATAGAGCCACAATGCCTTCTGGGTAGCTCCCACACAGAGACGGGGGAGGGTCTTCTGTCTTGATTGTCTAGAGGTAGCCTGCACCACATTACTGTGATTGTCTACTATCTGATAGAGCAGAGGCCCTCTAGCTCACCCGCACGCACACGCACACACAAAGGGAGGGAGGAAGAAAGAGCAAGAGCGAGGGAAAGAGAACGAGCGGCAGGTAGAAATGTGAGTGGACCCATCCCAATAAGAAACCTGAAGGGGCATAAGAGAGGGGAACAGTAAAGGGTACATTGGAGCAGTGCTGAGAGGTAGTGATACTGCCAGAAGCATTACCACCCTGCATCCCACTGCTGGCTTGCCTCTGAAGATAAGCAGGGATGGTCCTGGATGGGAGACCAGGTGCTGCTGGAAGTGGTGATGGAGGGCCAGTAGGAGACACTCTTTCCTCTGGTCTAAAAAAATATCCCAATGCCCCAGGGCAGTGATTGGGGACATTGCCCTGTGTAGGATACCGTCTTTCGGATGGGACGTTAAACTGGTGTCCTGACTGTCTGTGGTCACTAAAGTTCCCCTGGCAGTTATCATGAGAGTAGGGGTGTTAACCCCGGTGTCCTGGCTAAATTCCCAATCTGGCCCTCAAACCATCACGGTCACCTAATCATCCCCAGTTTACTATTGGGTAATTCAGGTGGTTGCTGTTGACAAAGACATACATGGACGGACACACAAAGAGCGAGCGGACACATACACACACGCAATTACCTTTCTGGTCTTGCACGAAAGCCCTATACACACACACACCAGACAATAGGCTTCTAACATGCGGGAGATAACACACAGCGGTCAATAATATAATGATAAGGGGCATTTATTCAGCCATCCATCCATTCCTTTACTCATACCTGCTTCTCCATCCAGTGATTTTGATTGGCTCTGAGGACAGGCAGCCGACTGGTAAATGGGGAGCCAGCCAATTAGATTGATCTTGGAGTAGGAGTACACAAAGGTATCCAGGGCAACAGTTGACAGAGGTATGGGATGGCAGGGTTGGAGAGTGCCATTGTAATCTACTGTAGGTGTCTGAATGGGCCTGTGTTACCTATAAAACACACTGCTTGGGGTTAACAGGTGACTGGAGATCGATGGAGCGTAGAGGACGTCACTGATCAATACTCATGCAGGTACACGTACACACATACACATACCATGGAAGTAGAACTGAAATAGTGCCACAGCAGCAGATGGATTGGATTAGAGTTGCAGTGACTCTGGAGATGCCAGTCTTGCTGTGTCTGTAGAGAAAGACGTTAGAGCAGACACACTGAAATCCACAGAGACATGTGTGTGTGCTCTTCACTTTACTCTCGATCGACCGGGAGCTGTGAATGTAAATTAATTAGGGCTGTCAAAAGTTAAACGCGCTAATAACGCGCTGGCGCGACACGTTTTTGACACAATTAATCGAGTCTCCATTTCTTCACCGCACGGAAGCTTTTAAGCGCACACGTTTCCGCAGGGACTTTTTTAGACGCGGAACACAACATGGAACACAGCTCAAGTCAATGCTTGCGACTTTAGCTACATCGCCGAAGACCGGTCGTGTGCCTCTAGCCAAAATCACGTTAAAGTGAAGCCAAATATTACCGGAGCTATTTCTACTACTGGTTCGTGCGAGACCTTACGTTTTTTTGATTGAGAAAAACTAAATGGTTTAGCTGACTAGTCATGTTACCTAGCAACCTGATGACTTGATCACTGACTAGGCTATGCACACATTTGAACGGCACAGGGAAGAACTGAACAGGAATAGGCTACTCAAAGAGATGCTTCAGAGTTGTGTGTGTGTGTGTGTGTGTGTGTGTGTGTGAGAGAGAGAGAGAGAGAGAGAGAGGAGGTGTATAGTGTGTGTGTGTGAGTGTGTGAGAGAGAGATGGTGTGGGAGGGGGGGTGTGTGTGTGTGAGAGAGGAGGTGTATAGTGAGAGATGGTGTGGGAGGGTGTGTGTGTGTGTAAAGTTATCTGCACAGTACAGATGGTTAGTGTTTTCCCAAACATTGTTGGACACGTTTTTGAAAGCTCTTTGTATACATAGAGTAAGGTATCTTTCCCTATATTCACACTCATTTAGAATGCCTGGGGCTTTAATTGTACTAAAAGCTGTGTGTGAGTGGGTGTTGTACGCAAGTGTTAAACTTCCAAGAACACCGATGAGATAAGGCCCACTAAAACATTGGAAGCATTAATCGCTGTATGTTAGTGACCTTTGTGTTGTTTATGGTTAAAATGCCATTAAAAACATTCTGATGTAGGCAATTTGTGTGTTTCCGTCCCTTGCATAGAAAGCCTGTAACTCTGAACTGATTTTACATGGGAAACATCTTTCTTTAGGGCTAAGTTTGAGTACATTCAAAAATGGTCATTATTGGCATTGACTAAAGGGCATTAACTCAATTATTTGGATCTTTGACAGCCTTAAAAGTAATACATACAGAACCACAGCAATTAACGATTTATTAGCTCAGGAGCAGCCAACTACAGTCTGCCAACATCTCATCTTGGATCTGTAGCAATTGTATCCATTTCTCTATTTAGTGGAACACACACACACCACAGGAGGGGTGGGGGGGAAGAGACTAAAACAGGAAACGATAGTGAGCAAAATTGAATGAAAAGGAAAACAAATAAATGAGAACAAGTTGGTGTAAGAGAGATTGCAGACTCATCCAAGCAAGTCCAGACTTGGTGTCTGTCTGACTCTGGACATTAATACCTCATTCTGACTAGTTAGCATTAGTGCTGCATGAGCTAAGCTAGCTAGCGCCTCTGTTCTGAAGACTTCCCCATGCTAACAGGATGTACATACAGTTGACATGCCATACTGTGTCAGGCGTGTGTAGACGCGGCTTAAGTCTGTCAGAGACAGTTTGCTGGCTGTAGGAACACACACACTTGCCCCAGGCCCTGAACTGTGACAGAAGGGTCAGCTCAGGCGAAAGGGGGGTGGATGGAGGGAAGGAGAGGGAGAGTATGCTTCATGAATAATGCAATATAGGCCAGGGCCCTGGAGACATAGTACTTGAAACAACCACTCGCACACACACACAGAAGGGCCTCTGGTGGAGCAAAAGAGAGAGAGAACTAGAGAAAGAGGGAGATGGGAAGAAACCGCTTTGAGGGGGGAATTGGAGCGGTGACCAGTCGTGTTAAAACTCATTCCTCCGTCCTCCCTCCTGCTGTCTCCTCCATCAGTCTCTCCCTTTTCATCCCTCTGTCCATGTCTCTCTCCGTCCTCCCTCCTGCTATCTCCTCCATCAGTCTCTCCCTTTTCATCCCTCTGTCCATGTCTCTCTCCGTCCTCCCTCCTGCTGTCTCCTCCATCAGTCTCTCCCTTTTCATCCCTCTGTCCATGTCTCTCTCCATCCTCCCTCCTGCTATCTCCTCCATCAGTCTCTCCCTTTTCATCCCTCTGTCCATGTCTCTCTCCGTCCTCCCTCCATCAGTCTCTCCCTTTTCATCCCTCTGTCCATGTCTCTCTCCGTCCTCCCTCCTGCTGTCTCCTCCATCAGTCTCTCCCTTTTCATCCCTCTGTCCATGTCTCTCTCCGTCCTCCCTCCTGCTGTCTCCTCCATCAGTCTCTCCCTTTTCATCCCTCTGTCCATGTCTCTCTCCGTCCTCCCTCCTGCTGTCTCCTCCATCAGTCTCTCCCTTTTCATCCCTCTGTCCATGTCTCTCTCCGTCCTCCCTCCTGCTATCTCCTCCATCAGTCTCTCCCTTTTCATCCCTCTGTCCATGTCTCTCTCCGTCCTCCCTCCTGCTATCTCCTCCATCAGTCTCTCCCTTTTCATCCCTCTGTCCATGTTTCTCTCCGTCTTCCCTTTATCTGGTCCAAAAGGAGCATGTGTGTGTGCACGTTGTAATTAGAGAGCGAGTTTAGTTTAGTAGGATCCACATTAGCTACTACACATGCAGCAGCCACTCTACACGGGGTCCACATATACATGACAAAGTATAGAACCGTTATAGACAAGAACAACATAAGATATTACATTCAATAAAAAACAACTTATATTAAGTTACCTATTGGGGGGAAAAAAACAAGAGACAACAAAAATACTATTTACACACTATTCGTATATACACTATCGTTCAAAAGTTTGGGGTCACTTAGAAATGTCCTTGTTTTTGAAAGAAAATCACTTTTTTTCCCCATTAAAATATCAAATTGATCAGAAATACAGTGTAGACATTGTTAATGTTGTAAATTACTATTGTAGCTGGAAACGGCAGGTTTTTAATGGAATATCTACAGACATACAGAGGCCCATTATCATCAACCATCACTCCTGTGTTCCAATGACACGTTGTGTTAGCTAATCCAAGTTTATCATTTCAAAAGGTGAATTGATCATTAGAAAACCCTTTTGCAATTATGTTAGCACAAACTGTTGTGCTGATTAAAGAAGCAATAAAACTGGTCTTTAGACTAGTTGAGTATCTGGAGCATCAGCATTTGTGGGTCCGATTACAGGCTCAAAATGGCCAGAAACAAAGAACTTCTGAAACTCGTCAGTCTATTTCTTGTTCTGAGAAATGAAGGCTATTCCATGCAAGAAATTGAAGATCTCATACAACGCTGAGTACTACCCCCTTCACAGAACAGAGCAAACTGTCTCTAACCAGAATAGAAAGAGGAGTGGGAGGCCCCGGTGCAGAACTGAGCAAGAGGACAAGTACATTAGATTGTCTAGTTTGAGAAACAGACGCCTCACAAGTCCTCAACTGGCAGCATCATTAAATAGTACCCGCAAAACACCAGTCTCAACGTAAACAGTGAGAAGGCCACTCCGGGATACTGGCCTTCTAGGCAAAGTTGCAAAGAAAAAGCCATATCTCAGACTGGCCAATAAAAAGAAAAGATTAAGAGGGTCAAAATAACACAGACACTGGACAGAGGAACTCTGCCTAGAAGGTCAGCATCCCAGAATCGCCTCTTCACTGTTGACGTTGAGACTGACCTTATATAGACAGGTGTGCATCTTGTGTGTGGATTGATGTGTTTAAATTTTTTTATTTTAAATTTTTAGAATAAGACTGTAACCTAACAAAATGTGGAAAAGGGGAATTGTGTGCAGTTAAGGGAAAGGCGTGCTGTGAGGTAGAGGAGGAAGGAGGAAGGGAAGGGGAAGTAGAGGGGGCGGTAGAGGGGGGAGATGGAAAGTGAGGAGGACACGAGTCCTGGAGAGCCCTGCTGCTGAGAAATGTCTTTTTAAAAGAGCAGAGTGTGAGGG
The DNA here is from genome assembly GCF_034236695.1 of Oncorhynchus nerka. Taxonomy (NCBI): domain Eukaryota; kingdom Metazoa; phylum Chordata; class Actinopteri; order Salmoniformes; family Salmonidae; genus Oncorhynchus; species Oncorhynchus nerka. Next base: position 41,647,086 of record NC_088402.1, read on the forward strand.
GATAGAGAGAGAAAGGTACAGAGAAAGAGAGTCTTTGGAGGCATGATAGGAGCCATTTCCTGTTGTGAGGATCTGAGGACTCTTGCTTGTAAACGTTGTGAAATGCAATTTGACATCAAGAGTTGGCTTCAGTTCCCTTCTGGACCGCTAGCTGAAGCCTGAGTCGCCTCGACGACCTCCTTCACCGAGGTTATGTGCCTAAACGTAGATGTTTCTTCTAGTATGCATGTAGTTGGTCAGTAACCATAAACAGCAGATTTGTTTGAGACTGTTCTATGCACAAAAGGAAACGCTAGATCCTGACCAAGAAGCCCCTCAGACATGTTGAACTCATCCCTCCATCCTGGGCTGAAACCCTCTTCAGTCCTCCCTTCATCCCGTTTAATCCCCTGCATTCAGGGATAAGGAGTAATAAATTAGGAGGCCCAGAGTGGGGGGAGAGAGAGGGGGGAGAGAGCGAGCGAGAGGGGAGAGAGCGAGAGAGGAGAGAGAGAGTGGGGGAGAGAGAGCGGGGGAGAGCGAGAGAGAGAGAGAGGTGGAGAGAGAGAGAGGTGGAGAGAGAGAGAGGAGGGAGAGGTGGAGAGGGAGGGAGAGAGAAAGGGAGAGGGGGAATGAGAGGGGGAGAGAGCGAGAGGAGAGGGGCAGAAGGAGAGAGAGAGCAATGGATAGAGAGGGGTTTAGACAGGAGCAGCTGGGTGCTTGTCCCTCTCAGTGGAAAAGATAGAGCTCCTATAGTGAGAGAGAGAGAAGGGGGAGAGAGCGAAAGAGAGAGGGATAGGAGAGCGAGAGAAAGGGGGGAGAGAGCGAGAGAAAGGGGGAGAGAGAGCGAGAGAAAGGGGGAGAGAGAGCGAAAGAGAGCGAGAGAAAGGGGGAGAGAGAGCGAGAGAAAGGGGGAGAGAGAGCGAGAGAAAGGGGGAGAGAGAGCGAGAGAAAGGGGGAGAGAGAGCGAAAGAGAGCGAGAGAAAGGGGGAGAGAGAGCGAGAGAAGGGGGGAGAGAGAGCGAGAGAAGGGGGAGAGAGCGAGAGAAGGGGGAGAGAGCGAGAGAAGGGGGGAGAGAGCGAGAGAAGGGGGGAGAGAGCGAGAGAAAGGGGGGAGAGAGAGCAAAAGAGAGTGAGAGAAAGGGGGAGAGAGTGAAAGAGAGCGAAAGAAAGGGGGAGAGAGTGAAAGAGAGCGAGAGAAAGGGGGAGAGAGTGAAAGAGAGCGAGAGAAAGGGGGAGAGAGAGCGAAAGAGGGGGATAGGAGAGCGAGAGAGAAAGAGGGGGATAGGAGAGCGAGCGAAAGGAGGAGAGAGCGAAAGAGGGGGATAGGAGAGCAAGAGAAAGGGAGGAGAGGGAGCGAAAGAGGGGGATAGGAGAGTGAGAGAAAGGGGGAGAGAGAGCGAAAGATGGGGATAGGAGAGCGAGAGAAAGCGAAAGAGAGAGGGATAGGAGAGAGAGGGATAGGAGAGCGAGAGAAAGGGGGAGAGAGAGAAAGAGAGAGGGATAGGAGAGTGAGAGAAAAGGGGGAGAGAGCAAAGAAAGGGGGAGAGAGAGCGAAAGAGGGGGATAGGAGAGCGAGAGAAAGGGGAGAGAGCGAGAGAAAGGGGGGAGAGAGTGAGAGAAAGGAGAGGGGGAGAGAGAGGGATAGGAGAGTGAGAGAAAGAGGGTGGAGAGAGAGGGATAGGGGAGCGAGAGAAAGACTGTGCTGAAAATACACACACATACAGACGCAGAGCAAAGCCGTGCACGGCCTTGGAGGGATTTAAGTCAGCGAGAGAGTGAAAGTGTGCATCCTGATGTCCTGTCACCGAGGCAGAATGAGAAGGCAACACAACCTTCAGGCTGAGATCACAGTGAGACTGCCTCTGTGTTGCTGCTGGCCCTTTCTCCTCCAGGTGACCTGAATGTGTCCATCTCCTATCACTGACTGCCGCTTCCTAAGGCTGGGGTTTGACAGCACTGCTGCATTCTGGGACTGTGGCAGAAGACGCACACATGCACAGAATGTAAACTCACGCACACACACGACTGAGGCATGCATTCACTCACGCATCTGCTACTCGCCTTCTCCCGTTCCCTACTTCCTCCAGTTCTCCCAGTGGTGTGTATGGGGTAGTGTGACAAAGCTGCGGTGTGTGTGTGCGTGTGCGCGCGCATGACGAACGAAGCGTGTGTGTGTGTGTTTGTGTGTGTGTGCGTGTGTGCGTGCGCGTGACGAACGAAGCGTGTGTGTGTGTGCGTGTGTGCGTGTGCGCGCGCATGACGAACGAAGCGTGTGTGTGTGTTTGTGCGTGTGTGCGTGCGCGTGACGAACGAAGCGTGTGTGTGTGTGTGTGTGTGTGTGTGTGTGTGTGTGAAACAAAGAGAGAAAGAGAGAGTTCTGCTCTGCTGCCCTCCAGACAAATGAACGGGGGGAGAGAAGGAACAGGAACTCCTCTGTCAGATAACCCTGCCTGGCCGTTCATCTGTCCAGAGAGAGGATTTAACCACGGCTACAGGGCACCCGGACCCCACCGGGAGGGAGTGGGGGAGGAATGGTTGAGGGGGCATGGGATGAGGGGAAAGGTACTGTAGGTGGCCAGTGTATGGCAAACCACCAGAGATCACAGAACAGGAGAGAGAGGAGCAAGATGTGGTACTTCATACAGGGTGACCAGTATACAATACAGATATGGTATGTCATTATACAACGGGTGGGTCTAATCCTGAATGCAGATTGGTTCAAACTAATAAAAATGCACAAGAACACACTCAGACTGCAGAAACAATACTCCACATAGCGAGGGTCTTCAGCATGCGTCAGAGCAGTCCGATATAGACAGACCAGACGCGTCACCGTGAGTCTGAGACCAGTCCATCTGTTCACAGGTTTTAGTGAAGAGGAAGTCTGGTTTTTTCCTAGGTTCCTGCCTTCAAGGGACTTTTGTCCTGGCCGGATGTGCTTCTGCCTCTGCTTTGCATGATCTTTGGGGGTTTTCGGCTGGGTTTCTGTAAACCACTTTATGACGGCTGCTTATGTAGGCCCCATATTTGATTTGAAATTTGCCCACACAGCTCTGTTCTATAATCAGACCAACCAAATAGGAAGTAGGACTCAAGTAGCCTGGTCCCAGATCTGTTTCTGCTACAGTGCATTCGGAAAGTATTCAGATCCCTTCCTTTTTCCACATTTTGGTAAGTTACAGCCTTATTTTAAAATGGATTCCAAAAATGTTCTCTCAGCCTACACACAATACCCCATAATGACTAAGCAAAAACAGGTTTAGAAATTTGGAAAATGTATTAAAAATTAAAAAACGGAAATGTCTTATTTACACAAGCATTCAGACCCTGTGCTTTGAGACTCGTAATTGAGCTCAGGTGCATCCTGTTTACATTGATCATCCTTGAGATGTTTCTATAACTTGGAGTCCACCTGTAGTCAATTCAATTGATTGGACATGATTTGGAAAGGCACACACCTGTACAAGTTCCCACAGTTGACGGTGCATGTCAGAGCAAAAAATAAGCCATGAGGTCGAAGGAATTGTCCGTAGAGCTCAGAGACAGGATTGTGTCAAGGCACAGATCTGGGGAAGGGTACCAAAGCATTTCTGCAGCATTGAGTGTACCCAAGAACACAGTAGCCTCCATCATTCTTAAATGGAACCACCAAGACTCTTCCTCGAGCTGACCGCCCAGCCAAACTGAGCAATTGGAGGAGAGGGACCTTCCAGAAAGACAAGCATCTCTGCAGCACTCCACCAATCATGCCTTTATGGTAGAGTGGCCAGACAAAAGCCACTCCTCAGTAAAATGCACATGACAGCCTGCTTGGAGTTTGCCAAAAGGCACCTAAAGGACTCTCAGACCATGAAAAACAAGATTCTCTGGTCTGATGAAACCAAGATGTAATTATTTAGCCTGAATGCCAAGCATCACGTCTGGAAAAAACCTGGCACCATCCCTACGATGAATCATGGTGGTGGCAGCATCATGCCGTGGGGATGTTTTTCAGCGGCAGGGACTGGGAGACTAGTCAGGATCGTGAAAAAATGAACAGAGCAAAGTACAGAGAGATCCTTGATAAAAAAAACTGCTCCAGAGCTCTCAGGACCTCAGACTGGAACGAAGGTTCACCTTCCAACAGGACAATGACCTTAAGTCCACAGCCAAGACAACGCAGGAGTGGCTTAGTTAGGACAAGTCTCTGAATGTCCTTGAGTGGTCCAGCCAGAGCCCCGGACTTGAACCCGATTGAACATCTCTGGAGAGACCTGAAAATAGCTGTGCAGCAATGCTCCCCATCCAACCTGACAGAGCTTGAGAGGATCTGCAGAGAACAATGGGAGAAACTCCCCAAATACAAGTGTGCCAAGCTTGTAGCGTCATACCCAAGAAGACTCGAGGCTGTAATCGCTGCCAAAGGTGCTTCAACAAAGTACTGAGTAAAGGATCTGAATACTTATGTATATGTGATAGCAGTTTTTATTTATTTTAATACATTGTATATAGCTAGGAGTTAGTAAAACATCATAAACAGATCTGGGATCAGGCTAGGGTTCTACTGATAACGCCATACCTGCATACACGCAGCAAGGAATCTGATCAGATCAATGTGCAGTTAAATGTAATGTTGTATAGCATTGTAAAAGCTAAAGGAATCCAAAAGAGAGGGGTTGGGTTAAAATGTGGAAGACACATTTCAGTTGAATGCATTCAGTTGTACAACCGACTAGGTATCCCCCCTTTCCCCCTTCCCTATTCCCCAGGCCCCAAAGTATGCTGACTGTGTGTGTCGTGTTTCTGAGTTCAGAAACCCTGTTAGGGCGTTTGATTGAGATAAAGTGAACATGGTTAAATGTCCAAAGGTCTGTATTGCTGTGGGTTTTGTTCTGTGAGTGGGTGTCTAGGTCTTCTGCATTAGAGGTTGACATGGGAAAAGGACTCCTGCGGGTCTTGCGGGATTCCGGCAGGAATGGGAGTGAAGTTCTAGAATCAAGTTCCGGGGGGGTAGAAAGACACTTTTGTGTGTAAATATATTATGTGAACACCCCTTTCAGCCACACCTGTTGCTGACCAGTGTATTAAATCGAGCACACAGCCATGCAATCGCCACAGACAAACATTGGCAGTATAAATGGCCATACTGAAGAGCTTGACTGGCCTGCACAGAGCCCTGACCTCAACCCCATCGAACACCTTTGGGATGAATTGGAACGCCGACTGCGAGCCAGGCCTAATTGCCCAACATCAGTGCCCAACCTCACCAATGCACTTGTGGCTGAATGGAAGCAAGTCCCCGCAGCAATGTTCCATCTAGTGGAAAGCCTTCCCAGAAGAGTGGAGGCTGTTATAGCAGCAAAGGAGGGACCGACTCCATTTTAATGCCCATGATATTGGGAGCAGATGTCCATATACTTTTGGAAACATGTATGTCGTGTGCGGAGCAATTAATAAATTAAAAATAATAAGTCATTTCACCCTTCCCTACTCGGCTCACTTGTAGCCACACTACTTTACCTCACATGCACTCGCAGACATACACAATTACGCGTGTCCATATATTCGAGTTCACCCGACTCTGGGTAAATCGAAGGGTTGCCCAAAACCTCGTAATGTTGTCGTTATCAGCTGTGTGTGCAGCCAACTATCATGTGTGTGCTGAGCAGTAGCCGAACGGAGCAGTTGCTATGGCTACTCCAACGTAGAGCGGGGGACCGAGGAGCAGCTAAAGGGGAAGTATTTTATGCACGTAAAAATAAGCACGGGACAGGAGGGATTTTTATCGGGACAGGAACGGCCAGGGGTTAAAGAATGGTTGCGGGATCAGGACAGTATTGGAAAAATGTTGAGTCCTCTACCCCAGGTAGCCTGTAGAAAAACATGGCACGCAAAACCCAAATATTTATAGTATGGTCTAAAATGCTGGGTTAGGAATGTACTTTTATTTAGTTGTGCTTTCAGAAACATTTACAAATTCACCTGCACTCATTCAATAACATACACGACATCTAAAATGTATGAGAATCAATTCCTTTTTTCTTGTTTTGTAGCATTTTTTTGAAACATACATTCCACACCTGAAGTGAAGGCTGTCCCCACACTAGAATTCTTACAGAAACCACAACCCCCCTTACAGTACCACAACCCCCCTCAAACTTCCTCACACAAACCCACACACACGGACTGCATGTCACATGATCTCGGGAGTGTTCCTTGATCGCTCACTGGGCGTTGAAACAATGATTCACGTCAGCGGTGCATTCAATGAGTGAGAGTGAGAGCGAGCGAGCGAGCGACGCGTGCCCTTGACGATGGCCGCCCCGGCTTTTCCATGAGTTTTGTCACCCCTGCCGAGCCACGCTTCGCATACCTAGTCACTTAATGTGCCACATAAAAAAATACCTACGTCACATACACACGGTGGTCATAAATGTTTATAACCGTCACAAATGCCCTGGGTGTAATCACGACAGCTTGATATTGACGAGGGAGATTTCGGTGGGTGATAAAACGCATGGCTGATTCACAATAAAAGCCTTCAAATGCGCTTGGAGGATAAGTTCGTTATTGTTGGGGTATCTGTTGCATTTGGTTAGCAGGGTTGGAGGTCAGATGGTCTTTCTAGAGCAATATAAATGAAAGGACATGATCTGAAGTTGGATGGACTCTTTGGTCTAACAGTCTTCTGTGAGTGTTCCCATTACATGACGCGCAGGTCAATTCATTCCTTAAATCAACTGTTTAAATCAACTGTACTACTAAAACTCGACTTCCAAATAACTCAATAATAAATGGCATTTAGCAGATGTTTTTAATCCAAACCGACTTAGTCACATGCATTCATCGGATGGAGACTCATAAATGAACGATAGCCCAGGAGATGGCAACCAAAGACACATATCGACGTAATAAAGACAAGAGATATGGCAAAAGTCCGAGAGAAGGATGAGGAATGCGTGAGAGTTGGTGTGGGACGGAGACGAACGGAGGGGTCTAACCTACTCATTTCTTCTCTTCCTCCCTTCCCCACTCCTCTTTCCTTAAACACATTGGACAAACCGACGTCGACAAGTGGTCGTGTGCTGGTGGTGGAGCGAGAGGGGCGAGGGTAGTCCAAGATGTCTTCCGTCTGCAGGGAGCGTGGAGTAATGAGGACAGAACGGGGGCTACAACTGTGGATTCACCACACCACACACCGTCAATGTGCTCCGGGCCTGCAGAATGACAAAGTGACAAATGTGTTTAAGGGGAGAAGCGGAGCCTCCTGCATCTGTAGTCTAGTAAGTGTCTGTGTGTGTCTTTCTGTGAATCTGTGTTTGGAATCCTGCCTGGGCCGGTTTGTCATCCATATGAGGACTCATGATTGAGGGCTGACAGCCCGTGTCACTGAATCCAGATTCCCCCAGACAAGCCCAGCTCCCCCCTCTGAATGTACCACACCCTCTTCTCTGACAGACCAACCCGCTGAGTGTTCCCTCTCATCGATTCCTCACTTTGTTTGTTTGTTCCTCTAACCGTGGTGAGCGTTATAGGGGGCCGTGTTTGGAGTCAAGGACTCAAGAAGTGGGAAGAAAAGAGCGGGGTGGAAGGAGAGAACAACAGGTTTGCCACCGAGAGTTATTTGGTTTCTCATGCTGCGGGTATTGACTGACCCAATAGGAAGTATGTACACACACACACACACACACACACACACACACACACACACACACACGCCCATGCATCTCGTGCCCATGCTCTAATTGGCATTATCCTCCAGAAGGGCAGCGGTGCTGGCATACACACCATGGAGCTAGTTATGACTGGGAAGGACAGGGGCATGGGAGAGAACCAGACAGGAAGGAGAGGGGAATGGGCGAGAGCCAGACAGGAAGGAGAGGGGGATATTGATCAGGGAGGAGAGATATTAGCAGAGATAACAGTTGTGAAACAAGGGTGGTCTCTATATGGAACAGTTCTCGTGAGGACAAATAGAAGACAACACAAGAGGACACACTATGGGAATAGAGAGAGGACAAGGGGCGTAATCCCCCCCCCCCCATGTGGAGTTTAATGGTTTAGCCCAGCGGTCGAAAGGCAATGGCAGGAGGGCTGAGGATGGATCGATCTAATCCCTCAGACCGGGCGGCGGGGGAGTTTAACTTTGAGAAGAAGAACGGCTGAAGGGTGGAAAAGAGTGGAGGAAAGTAGAGAGAGGAGGAACTGTCGGAAAGAGCAACGATGAGTGGTATCAGCAATAATGATGTTTATCCCTGTAGTGCCGTGTGTGTGTGTGTGTGTGTGTGTGTGTGTGTGTGTGTGTGTGTGTGTGTATGTGTGTGTGTGTGTTTATATACCACGCTATATGTTCGCCCAGAGCGGAAGTCAACCTTTAAAAGTGCAGAGTCCCCCAGCATGCACCTGACAGACTTCACAACCAATGGGAGAGAGTGATGACATAAACAAACACCTAAACCTAATGAGGGCATAAGTAACATACAGACATAAACCTGTATAATCATATTCTGCAGAACAATATTATTCTGTTACCCATCACGTAAGAGGAAGAGCGAAGGCGAGAGAGAGGGAGCTTGGAGAGAGTGAGAGAGAGAAATCCCTTCTTTTCAAGGGAAAAGATTAGGAAGCAGTCACACAGACCAGTGGATTTCAATAATGATCACCTTCCTCATGGGGTACACACTCCCTCATCCCAGTTTGGGGCTGTGTGCACATTTGTGCGTGTGTGTGTGTGTATGTGGGTATGTATGTCGTGTGTTTCTCATGTGTGTTTGCCTGGGTGTGTATATCGTGTGTGTATATATCGTGTGTGTTTGCCTGGGTGTGTATGTCGTGTGTGTATATGGGTGTGTGTGTTTGCCTGGGTGTGTAAATCGTGTGTGTATATATCGTGTGTGTTTGCCTGGGTGTGTATGTCGTGTGTGTATATGGGTGTGTATGTCGTGTGTGTTTGCCTGGGTGTGTATATCGTGTGTGTTTGCCTGGGTGTGTATATGGGTGTGTATGTCGTGTGTGTTTGCCTGGGTGAGTATATTGTGTGTGTATGTGGGTGCGTATGTCATGTGTGTTTGCTTGGGTGCGTATGTGGGTGTGTATGTGGGTGCGTATGTCGTGTGTGTTTGCCTGGGTGTGTGTGTGGTGTGGTGTGTGTGTTTGCCTGGGGGCGTGTGTGGGTGTGTATGTCATGAGTGTTTGCCTGGGTGTGTGTGTGTGGGTGTGTATGTGGTGTGTGTTTGCCTGGGTGTGTATGTGGTGTGTGTTTGCCTGGGTGTGTATGTGGTGTGGGTTTGCCTGGGTTTGTGTTTGCCTGGGTGTGTATGTGGTGTGTGTTTGCCTGGGTGTGTATGTGGGTGAGTATGACGTGTGTCTTTGCCTGGGTGGGTGCGTATGTCGTGTGTGTATGTGGGTGTGTATGTCATGTGTGTTTGCCTGGGTGTGTATGTGGTGTGTATTTGCCTGGGTGTGTATGTGGGTGTGTATGTGGTGTGTGTTTGCCTGGGTGTGTATGTGGTGTGTGTTTGCCTGGGTGTGTATGTGGTGTGTTTTTGCCTGGGTGTGTATGTGGTGTGTTTTTGCCTGGGTGTGTATGTGGTGTGTGTTTGCCTGGGTGTGTATGTGGTGTGTGTTTGCCTGGGTGTGTATGTGGTGTGTGTTTGCCTGGGTGTGTATGTGGTGTGTTTTTGCCTGGGTGTGTATGTGGGTGTGCATGTGGGTGTGTGTTTGCCTGGGTGTGTATGTGGGTGTGTATGTGGTGTGTGTTAGCCTGGGTGTGTATGTGGGTGTGTATGTGGTGTGTGTTAGCCTGGGTGTGTATGTGGGTGTGTATGTGGTGTGTGTTAGCCTGGGTGTGTATGTGGGTGTGTATGTGGTGTGTGTTAGCCTGGGTGTGTATGTGGGTGTGTATGTGGTGTGTGTTTGCCTGGGTGTGTATATGGGTGTGTATGTGGGTGTGTGTTTGCCTGGGTGTGTATGTGGGTGTGTGTTTGCCTGGGTGCGTATGTGGGTGTGTATGTGGTGTGTGTTTGCCTGGGTGCATATGTGGTGTGTGTTTGCCTGGGTGTGTATGTGGGTGTGTATGTGGTGTGTATGTGGTGTGTGTGTATGTGGTGTGTGTTTGCCTGGGTGCGTATGTGGTGTGTGTATGTGGGTGTGTATGTGGTGTGTGTTAGCCTGGGTGTGTATGTGGGTGTGTATGTGGTGTGTGTTAGCCTGGGTGTGTATGTGGGTGTGTATGTGGTGTGTGTTTGCCTGGGTGTGTATATGGGTGTGTGTTTGCCTGGGTGTGTATGTGGGTGTGTATGTGGGTGTGTGTTTGCCTGGGTGCGTATGTGGGTGTGTATGTGGTGTGTGTTTGCCTGGGTGCATATGTGGTGTGTGTTTGCCTGGGTGTGTATGTGGGTGTGTATGTGGGTGTGTATGTGGTGTGTATGTGGTGTGTGTGTGTGTGTATGTGGTGTGTGTTTGCCTGGGTGCGTATGTGGTGTGTGTATGTGGGTGTGTATGTGGTGTGTGTTTGCCTGGATGTGTATGTGGTGTGTGTTTGCCTGGGAGTGTATGTGGGTGTGTATGTGGGTGTGTATGTGGGTGTGTATGTGGTGTGTGTATGTGGTGTGTATGTGGGTGTGTATGTGGTGTGTATTTGCCTGGGTGTGTATGTGGTGTGTGTGTATGTGGTGTGTGTTTGCCTGGGTGCGTATGTGGTGTGTGTATGTGGGTGTGTATGTGGTGTGTGTTTGCCTGGGTGTGTATGTGGTGTGTGTTTGCCTGGGAGTGTATGTGGGTGTGTATGTGGGCGTGTATGTGGGTGTGTATGTGGTGTGTGTATGTGGTGTGTATGTGGGTGTGTATGTGGGTGTGTATGTGGTGTGTGTATGTGGTGTGTGTTTGCCTGGGTGCGTATGTGGTGTGTGTATGTGGGTGTGTATGTGGGTGTGTATGTGGGTGTGTATGTGGTGTGTGTATGTGGTGTGTGTTTGCCTGGGTGCGTATGTGGTGTGTGTATGTGGGTGTGTATGTGGGTGTGTGTTTGCCTGGGTGTGTATGTGGGTGTGTGTTTGCCTGGGTGTGTATGTGGGTGTGTGTTTGCCTGGGTGTGTATGTGGGTGTGTATGTGGTGTGTGTTTGCCTGGGTGTGTATGTGGATGTGTATGTGGTGTGTGTTTGCCTGTGTGTGTATGTGGGTGTGTATGTGGTGTGTGTTTGCCTGGGTGTGTATGTGGTGTGTGTTTGCCTGGGTGTGTATGTGGGTGTGTATGTGGTGTGTGTTAGCCTGGGTGTGTATGTGGGTGTGTATGTGGTGTGTGTTAACCTGGGTGTGTATGTGGGTGTGTATGTGGTGTGTGTTAGCCTGGGTGTGTATGTGGGTGTGTATGTGGTGTGTGTTTGCCTGGGTGTGTATATGGGTGTGTATGTGGGTGTGTGTTTGCCTGGGTGTGTATGTGGGTGTGTATGTGGGTGTGTGTTTGCCTGGGTGCGTATGTGGATGTGTATGTGGTGTGTGTTTGCCTGGGTGTGTATGTGGGTGTGTATGTGGGCGTGTATGTGGGTGTGTATGTGGTGTGTGTATGTGGTGTGTGTTTGCCTGTGTGTGTATGTGGGTGTGTATGTGGTGTGTGTTAGCCTGGGTGTGTATGTGGGTGTGTATGTGTTGTGTGTTTGCCTGGGTGTGTATATGGGTGTGTATGTGGGTGTGTGTTTGCCTGGGTGTGTATGTGGGTGTGTATGTGGGTGTGTGTTTGCCTGGGTGCGTATGTGGATGTGTATGTGGTGTGTGTTTGCCTGGGTGTGTATGTGGGTGTGTATGTGGGCGTGTATGTGGGTGTGTATGTGGTGTGTGTATGTGGTGTGTATGTGGGTGTGTATGTGGGTGTGTATGTGGTGTGTGTATGTGGTGTGTGTTTGCCTGGGTGCGTATGTGGTGTGTGTATGTGGGTGTGTATGTGGTGTGTGTTTGCCTGGGTGTGTATATGGGTGTGTATGTGGGTGTGTGTTTGCCTGGGTGTGTATGTGGGTGTGTATGTGGGTGTGTGTTTGCCTGGGTGTGTATGTGGGTGTGTATGTGGTGTGTGTTTGCCTGTGTGTGTATGTGGGTGTGTATGTGGTGTGTGTTTGCCTGGGTGTGTATGTGATGTGTGTTTGCCTGGGTGTGTATGTGGGTGTGTATGTGGTGTGTGTTAGCCTGGGTGTGTATGTGGGTGTGTATGTGGTGTGTGTTAGCCTGGGTGTGTATGTGGGTGTGTATGTGGTGTGTGTTAGCCTGGGTGTGTATGTGGGGGTGTGTATGTGGTGTGTGTTTGCCTGGGTGTGTATATGGGTGTGTATGTGGGTGTGTGTTTGCCTGGGTGTGTATGTGGGTGTGTATGTGGGTGTGTGTTTGCCTGGGTGCGTATGTGGGTGTGTATGTGGTGTGTGTTTGCCTGGGTGCATATGTGGTGTGTGTTTGCCTGGGTGTGTATGTGGGTGTGTATGTGGGTGTGTATGTGGTGTGTATGTGGTGTGTGTGTATGTGGTGTGTGTTTGCCTGGGTGCGTATGTGGTGTGTGTATGTGGGTGTGTATGTGGTGTGTGTTTGCCTGGATGTGTATGTGGTGTGTGTTTGCCTGGGAGTGTATGTGGGTGTGTATGTGGGTGTGTATGTGGTGTGTGTATGTGGTGTGTATGTGGGTGTGTATGTGGTGTGTATTTGCCTGGGTGTGTATGTGGTGTGTGTGTATGTGGTGTGTGTTTGCCTGGGTGCGTATGTGGTGTGTGTATGTGGGTGTGTATGTGGTGTGTGTTTGCCTGGATGTGTATGTGGTGTGTGTTTGCCTGGGAGTGTATGTGGGTGTGTATGTGGGCGTGTATGTGGGTGTGTATGTGGTGTGTGTATGTGGTGTGTATGTGGGTGTGTATGTGGGTGTGTATGTGGTGTGTGTATGTGGTGTGTGTTTGCCTGGGTGCGTATGTGGTGTGTGTATGTGGGTGTGTATGTGGGTGTGTGTTTGCCTGGGTGTGTATGTGGGTGTGTGTTTGCCTGGGTGTGTATGTGGGTGTGTGTTTGCCTGGGTGTGTATGTGGGTGTGTATGTGGTGTGTGTTTGCCTGGGTGTGTATGTGGGTGTGTATGTGGTGTGTGTTTGCCTGTGTGTGTATGTGGGTGTGTATGTGGTGTGTGTTTGCCTGGGTGTGTATGTGGTGTGTGTTTGCCTGGGTGTGTATGTGGGTGTGTATGTGGTGTGTGTTAGCCTGGGTGTGTATGTGGGTGTGTATGTGGTGTGTGTTAACCTGGGTGTGTATGTGGGTGTGTATGTGGTGTGTGTTAGCCTGGGTGTGTATGTGGGTGTGTATGTGGTGTGTGTTTGCCTGGGTGTGTATATGGGTGTGTATGTGGGTGTGTGTTTGCCTGGGTGTGTATGTGGGTGTGTATGTGGGTGTGTGTTTGCCTGGGTGCGTATGTGGATGTGTATGTGGTGTGTGTTTGCCTGGGTGTGTATGTGGGTGTGTATGTGGGCGTGTATGTGGGTGTGTATGTGGTGTGTGTATGTGGTGTGTGTTTGCCTGTGTGTGTATGTGGGTGTGTATGTGGTGTGTGTTAGCCTGGGTGTGTATGTGGGTGTGTATGTGGTGTGTGTTTGCCTGGGTGTGTATATGGGTGTGTATGTGGGTGTGTGTTTGCCTGGGTGTGTATGTGGGTGTGTATGTGGGTGTGTGTTTGCCTGGGTGCGTATGTGGATGTGTATGTGGTGTGTGTTTGCCTGGGTGTGTATGTGGGTGTGTATGTGGGCGTGTATGTGGGTGTGTATGTGGTGTGTGTATGTGGTGTGTATGTGGGTGTGTATGTGGGTGTGTATGTGGTGTGTGTATGTGGTGTGTGTTTGCCTGGGTGCGTATGTGGTGTGTGTATGTGGGTGTGTATGTGGTGTGTGTTTGCCTGGGTGTGTATATGGGTGTGTATGTGGGTGTGTGTTTGCCTGGGTGTGTATGTGGGTGTGTATGTGGGTGTGTGTTTGCCTGGGTGTGTATGTGGGTGTGTATGTGGTGTGTGTTTGCCTGTGTGTGTATGTGGGTGTGTATGTGGTGTGTGTTTGCCTGGGTGTGTATGTGATGTGTGTTTGCCTGGGTGTGTATGTGGGTGTGTATGTGGTGTGTGTTAGCCTGGTGTGTATGTGGGTGTGTATGTGGTGTGTGTTAGCCTGGGTGTGTATGTGGGTGTGTATGTGGTGTGTGTTAGCCTGGGTGTGTATGTGGGGGTGTGTATGTGGTGTGTGTTTGCCTGGGTGTGTATATGGGTGTGTATGTGGGTGTGTGTTTGCCTGGGTGTGTATGTGGGTGTGTATGTGGGTGTGTGTTTGCCTGGGTGCGTATGTGGGTGTGTATGTGGTGTGTGTTTGCCTGGGTGCATATGTGGTGTGTGTTTGCCTAGGTGTGTATGTGGGTGTGTATGTGGTGTGTATGTGGTGTGTGTGTATGTGGTGTGTGTTTGCCTGGGTGCGTATGTGGTGTGTGTATGTGGGTGTGTATGTGGTGTGTGTTTGCCTGGATGTGTATGTGGTGTGTGTTTGCCTGGGAGTGCATGTGGGTGTGTATGTGGGTGTGTATGTGGTGTGTGTATGTGGTGTGTATGTGGGTGTGTATGTGGGTGTGTATGTGGTGTGTATTTGCCTGGGTGTGTATGTGGTGTGTGTGTATGTGGTGTGTGTTTGCCTGGGTGCGTATGTGGTGTGTGTATGTGGGTGTGTATGTGGTGTGTGTTTGCCTGGATGTGTATGTGGTGTGTGTTTGCCTGGGAGTGTATGTGGGTGTGTATGTGGGTGTGTATGTGGTGTGTGTATGTGGTGTGTATGTGGGTGTGTATGTGGTGTGTGTATGTGGTGTGTGTTTGCCTGGGTGCGTATGTGGTGTGTGTATGTGGGTGTGTATGTGGTGTGTGTTTGCCTGGGTGTGTATATGGGTGTGTATGTGGGTGTGTGTTTGCCTGGGTGTGTATGTGGGTGTGTATGTGGGTGTGTGTTTGCCTGGGTGCGTATGTGGGTGTGTATGTGGTGTCTGTTTGCCTGGGTGCATATGTGGTGTGTGTTTGCCTGGGTGTGTATGTGGGTGTGTATGTGGTGTGTATTTGCCTGGGTGTGTATGTGGTGTGTGTTTGCCTGGGTGCGTATGTGGTGTGTGTATGTGGGTGTGTATGTGGTGTGTGTTTGCCTGGATGTGTATGTGGTGTGTGTTTGCCTGGGTGTGTATGTGGGTGTGTATGTGGGTGTGTATGTGGTGTGTGTATGTGGTGTGTGTATGTGGTGTGTATGTGGTGTGTGTATGTGGTGTGTGTTTGCCTGGGTGAGTATGTGGTGTGTGTATGTGGGTGTGTATGTGGTGTGTGTTTGCCTGGATGTGTATGTGGTGTGTGTTTGCCTGGGTGTGTATGTGGGTGTGTATGTGGGTGTGTATGTGGGTGTGTATGTGGTGTGTATGTGGTGTGTATGTGGGTGTGTATGTGGTGTGTGTATGTGGTGTGTGTATGTGGTGTGTGTATGTGGGTGTGTGTATGTGGTGTGTGTATGTGGTGTGTGTATGTGGTGTGTGTATGTGGGTGTGTATGTGGTGTGTGTATGTGGTGTGTGTATGTGGTGTGTGTATGTGTCTCAGCGATAACTGCATTATACAAGTCATCTGCATCAGAGAGTCTCTCCAGGAATTTAAAATTAGATTTTGGAGTTGGTGGGTTGCAGAGTCATCACACACACACCCCTTGTTTCCTGATATGTAAATGGTGACACCTGAAGGTCAGTGGTCGGGCCGCCTCCTGGTGTAATGCATTCTGGGACAGGGCGTCGAGAATTTACCATTTTTTCCTTGAGCCGCCCACATCTAAGGTGTCCCAGATAATTGACCCTCCCCTTCCTGCCTGCTCACTGGTTGTCACCATGAATTTATTCCCCCTCTGACCTGTGTCGGCCACATGGAGGTGCTAGTAAGGGGGATATTGGACAGTTTTATGGAAACATAAAACGGTCGGTGGGGAGGATTTGTGGGCACACGGTTCAACGCCTTATGAGAATTGACCGTCGCCCTCATCACCCAGTCAAGATAGCATGTAGAGGCAGACTGAAAAAGGTCTGGGCCGGGCAAACCTGAAGCGCTGTCAGTAAATAAGAGGTATATTGCCAGGCATCATTGTGAGAATAAAAGTAGTCTGGAGGTAAAGAGGAGGATGGGTTGCTCTCCTCGGAGGGAGATAGTGTCCTTATCCAGCACTGGGTTCTGATCTGGGGTCAGTTCATCACCACACTGGCTGGCAACAGCACAGCAGGGGTCACTAAAGATAAAAACTGACACACTGCTGATAATACATACTGTAGAAGCACGTTACGGACGCAGACAATCAAAACACACAGCACTAGGTTTCGACAACACTCCTACGCAAACTCTGACCAGTTTGAAAAGGAGAAGCCAGAAAACACCATGCAAACAAACACACCAAAGTTGAACTGCATTGTTCTTTATAGCACCGTACGGCTAATCGTTCGCTCTGTTTATTTGGGCCCGTTGGCGTGTAATCTGCAAGTACAGTACAGAGCAAGTGTCCTAGTTTGCCATTAAAATAAGTACGCTGTTCCATAACTTTTTATCTGCCCGTTTTTGTATGTCAAACGATTTCAACATTTCCAAAGAGTCTCTATTCATTATTGGCTGCATCTTATTCGCGCTGCATTTGAATAAAACCTTTAAACCTTCTCTGCCACTGCAAAAAAACAGTGTCCTCCTAGCAAGGGGAGTCCCCAAAATCCATCCCTTCAGACGTACCGGGTCCGCTGCTCTGAAACATCCACGATTCTCCCCCTTGGCGCTGTGTAAAGCTTTCAGTGGCTGGTGATCCTGCTGCAGGGATGTGGCAAGTCAGGCTGCTGGCTCAGGAGAAACGGTTTGTGTCAATACTTGATGGGGCATTATCCTTGTTTTAACTGAGCTGGTCCAGAGAGTGTCCTTGTAGAGGTTTGTCTTGGTGAAGAGGAGAGCAGGAAAATGGGGTAGTCCTGACAAATACGACGACGTACAACGGATGACTCCTTAACTTGAATTATTGTGGGGCTGTTCCTCTGCATGTTGACCAAAAGAGACAAACTCCAGGTCTTAGGAAAATCCCATCCCCTAGTTAGTATAGACTATAAGTACAGCCTGGATTTGCCTGGTACCGTTATACCGTGGGGTTATATCCTTCCTGTTTGGCCCTGTCCGGGGGTGTCCTCGGATGTGGCCACAGTGTCTCCTGACCCCTCCTGTCTCAGCCTCCAGTATTTATGCTGCAGTAGTTTATGTGTCAGGGGGCTAGGGTCAGTTTGTTATATCTGGAGTACTTCTCCTGTCCTATTCGGTGTCCTGTGCTCGCTCTAATTCTCTCCTTCTCTCTTTCTTTCTCTCTCTCGGAGGACATGAGCCCTAGGACCATGCCTCAGGACTACCTGACATGATGACTCCTTGCTGTCCCCAGTCCACCTAGCCGTGCTGCTGCTCCAGTTTCAACTGTTCTGCCTGTGATTATTATTGGACCATGCTGGTCATTTATGAACATTTGAACATCTTGGCCATGTTCTGTAATAATCTCCACCCGGCACAGCCAGAAGAGGACTGGCCACCCCACATAGCCTGGTTCCTCTCTAGGTTTCTTCCTAGGTTTTGGCCTTGGTCTGTACATAGTCAATGGTTGGCTGAGAGGGGACTCTTTTGGTAGGTACACCTACAGCTCATCCCTTGGCAGCAGCACTGTAGACGACTTCCTCCCCGACCTAAACCCAGAGTCTCTCAGAGCCTTCACAGTCAGCCCACTAACACCTCTCTCAGACCACAGTAAAATCACAGGGTATCTGAGAAGAGCAGAACCCAGAAGCATCACGGCCCAATTAATTACATGGTACAAAACAGGCCTATAGATGGAGTGCAAACAGAACAGACATCTACCAAAAAGCAATTAGTAGCCAACAAATACAATCTCTCCTGGACAACTTTTTAGCCTTAACATTCTCCTACAGCAATGAAGGTGTACATTTGGCTGTTTGGAACATAAACTTTATATTTGACAAATTAGCCTCCTTGGCTAATTTAAAGAAGCATAAGAGCAAACCAGAAATAACAGATAATGAAAAATGGTTTGATAATGACTGCAAAAATCTAAGAAAGTCATTGAGAAATATATCTAATCAAAAACACAGAGAACCAGACAACAAAAATATACGCCTTCAATATGGGGAACCACTGAAGCAATACAAACACACCCTAAGAACAAACATACACCTTCAATATGGGGAAACACTGAAGCAATACAAACACACCCTAAGAACAAACATACACCTTCAATATGGGGAACCACTGAAGCAATACAAACACACCCTAAGAACAAACATACACCTTCAATATGGGGAAACACTGAAGCAATACAAACACACCCTAAGAACAAACATACACCTTCAATATGGGGAAACACTGAAGCAATACAAACACACCCTAAGAACAAACATACACCTTCAATATGGAGAACCACTGAAGCAATACAAACACACCCTAAGAACAAACATACACCTTCAATATGGGGAACCACTGAAGCAATACAAACACACCCTAAGAACAAACATACACCTTCAATATGGGGAACCACTGAAGCAATACAAACACACCCTAAGAACAAACATACACCTTCAATATGGGGAACCACTGAAGCAATACAAACACACCCTAAGAACAAACATACACCTTCAATATGGGGAACCACTGAAGCAATACAAACACACCCTAATAACAAACATACACCTTCAATATGGAGAACCACTGAAGCAATACAAACACACCCTAATAACAAACATACACCTTCAATATGGGGAAACACTGAAGCAATACAAACACACCCTAAGAACAAAAAAGGAACAGCACATTAGAAATCAGCTGGATAGAATTGAGGAATCCATAGAATCAAACCACTTCTGGGAGAATTGGAATAAATTAAACAAACCGCATCCTGAGGAACTGGCTATCCAAAATGGGGATATGTGGAGAAATCACTTTGCAAACCTCTACAGCAATATAACAAAGAGCCCAGAACAAAAAGATATACAAGAAAAATGACAAATCCTTGACTCAGCAGTCAACGAGTATCAGAATCCGGTGGATACCCCAATTACAGAAGAAGAATTATTGGAAAAACTATGCACTCTACAACCCAAAAAGGCCTGCTGCAGGTATTTTCCCCGATATTTCCCCGACCAATCTATAAAAATGGAGACAAATTTGATCCAAATAATTACAGAGGAATTTACGTTAACAGCAACTTGGGGAAAATTCTCTGCAGTATTATAAATAGCAGACTACATCATTTCCTTGACGAACACAACGTCCTGAGCAGAAGCCAGATTGGACTACTAAAATATTATCGTACAACAGACCACATTTACACCATCCACACTCTAATTGATAAACAAGTAAACCAAAACACACCAAAAACTACACATATCTAGGACTAAATATCAGCAACACAGGTAGCTTTCACATGGTTGTGAATGAGCTGAGAGACAAAGCAAGAAGAGCATTCTATGCCATTAAAAGGAACATAAAAATTCCAATTAGAATCTGGCTCAAAAGATTTCAATCAGTTATATTGGGAGAGAGCTCGGAGAGAGCGAGAGAGCGAGAGCTTGGAGAGAGAGAGAGCGAGAGCTCGGAGGGAGAGAGAGAGAGAGAGAGAGAGAGAGCGAGAGAGAGAGAGCGAGAGCGAGAGTTTGGAGAGAGAGAGAGAGCGAGCGAGAGCTTGGAGAGAGAGAGAGCAAGCAAGAGCTTGGAGAGAGAGAGAGCAAGCAAGAGCTTGGAGAGAGAGAGAGCAAGCGAGAGCTTGGAGAGAGAGAGAGCAAGCGAGAGCTTGGAGAGAGAGAGAACAAGCAAGAGCTTGGAGAGAGAGAGAGAGAGAGAGAGAGCAAGCGAGAGCTTAGAGAGAGAGAGAGAGCAAGCAAGAGCTTGGAGAGAGAGAGCGAGAGCTTGGAGAGAGAGAGAGAGAGCTTGGAGAGAGAGAGAGAGAGAGCTTGGAGAGAGAGAGAGAGAGTGAGAGAGCTTGGAGAGAGAGAGAGAGTGAGAGAGCTTGGAGAGAGAGAGAGCGAGAGAAAGAGAGCGAGAGAGAAAGAGAGCGAGAGCTTAGAGAGAGAGAGTTTGAGTTTTAAATTATCTTTATTGGGTCTGGGAGCCCACAACACAATAAATACTCATACAAAACCATAGTTACACATCAATTAAAAACACAACTCCAATTCCTCCTCCACAGTAACTAAACACAGCCTCAATACCCCATATACTCAAACAGATCAATATTGTTGACACGTTTATAATAGGCAAACTCAACCCTTAGTCTCGCTGCCAACATTCCCTCCAGCATTCCCACCACATCCACAGACCCCTGTCCCCGAATACTGTTCTTTCGGGTCTTCCATATCGCTAATTTTGCTGCCCCTAACACAAAATTAAGCAACACAACTACACCCTTTTGACTATACCTGTACTTTGGCCCAAATATATACAGTTGGGAAGAGAAAACCTCTCCCAACACTGAGAACCAATTAGTGATCAGGTCAATCATCCCGACCAACCTGGGACACTGTAAAAACAGATGTGCCAGAGTTTCAGACTCAGCACAGAATGGACACCCCTCCCCAACAGTAGGGTCCAGGTGTACCAGATGCAGAATGGACACCCCTCCCCAACAGTAGGGTCCAGGTGTACCAGATGCAGAATGGACACCCCTCCCCAACTGTAGGATCCAGGTGTACCAGATGCAGAATGGACACCCCTCCCCAACAGTAGGGTCCAGGTGTACCAGATGCAGAATGGACACCCCTCCCCAACAGTAGGATCCAGGTGTACCAGACACAGAATGGACACCCCTCCCCAACAGTAGGATCCAGGTGTACCAGATGCAGAATGGACACCCCTCCCCAACAGTAGGATCCAGGTGTACCAGACACAGAATGGACACCCCTCCCCAACAGTAGGGTCCAGGTGTACCAGACACAGAATGGACACCCCTGCCCAACAGTAGGGTCCAGGTGTACCAGATGCAGAATGGACACCCCTCCCCAACAGTAGGATCCAGGTGTACCAGACGCAGAATGGACACCCCTCCCCAACAGTAGGATCCAGGTGTACCAGACACAGAATGGACACCCCTCCCCAACAGTAGGATCCAGGTGTACCAGACACAGAATGGACACCCCTCCCCAACAGTAGGATCCAGGTGTACCAGATGCATGTTGGTGGCTATAGCTCCATGTATTATCCCCCATTGGAGGTCAGCTGTCCTCTTATCAATAGGCAGTTTATATAATGATCGCCAACAGCCTTTTGGAGAGGCACCTGGACCAAGCACACCTGCCCACCTCGTCGATTTTACCCCTTCCAGGGAAGAGGCATGGGACACCTTTACACATATTCTGTACATGGCCTTCTTTCCCACCTCCTTGAACTCCCCCAGCTCCGGGGTATCGAAGGAAAGCAGCATCCCCACATCCTCCTCGAATGCCCCCATCGCAGCACTAACAATCAGTGCAGGGAACACATAATCCAGACCCTCCTTCCACCGATCAGATTTGGAAGTGTCAGTCACATACTGCAGCTGAAGTACTGGCAAGGAGTCACAGACTTCAGCGACGACCTTCCTCAGTAGGCGAGATGACCGGATCCCCACTCTTTCTCCCAGCTCCTCCAATGATCTGCTCCTGCTCCGCATCAGATGACCCAGCTTGGTACACCCCACACCTAACAGGCATGAATGTAGGCTAGCTGAACCCAGAACACTGGACTGGATGGCAGAGTTGTGAAAAAGAGGCTCTTCAAAAAGCCACATCCCTGGTGGCGTGCCGGACTTACGGGACTTGACAAGAACCCTCCAAGCCTGCATAACAGACTCATAAAATGGAGTCAGGCCAGGCAAATCACCCCCCTCCAGCTTTAAGAAGAAAAGGTGCTTGTCTAAACCCAAATAGCCCGCTCTCCTCATCAGTGTGTAGGCTGTGTCGATCCAGCTAGAACCGTCACTGTACAACAGTCTCTGGGCTGCTTGAAGCCAGAAAGCCATGATCCTGGAGGAAATGTCCACCAGGCCTTGCCCACCCTCGTGCAGTGGCAGGTACAGGGCTGCAGCTTTAATCCAGTGTTGTCCAGAACAGAAGAAATTGACAAGGGTCCTCTGAAGCTCTTGTATCAGACCCTTTGGTGGCTGCAAAATCATTGGTCTGTGCCACAGTGTAGAGGCAGCAAGATTATTAGCTACCAGGACTCTTCCCCTATAAGACAGCTGGGGCAGCAACCATTTCCATCTTGACAGTCTGGCACACACTTTCTCCAATACACCCTCCCAGTTCTTTTTCTGAAAGACATCGGAGCCTAGAAAACCCCCCAAAGTCTTCATCCCATCTCTGCCCCACTGAGCCACCCTGGTAACCGTGGAACGGACCCTGTTTGAAGCTGACCTGCCCACAGCGCTTCACTCTTTCCCCAATTGACTCTAGCTGAGGAGGCCCCCTCATACACCTTTAAAGTGTTTGAGAGAACCTTAACCTCCTCACCCCCTGTAATAAAAACTGTCACGTCATCTGCATACGCAGACAGTGCTATCATTACTCCTGGCACAGAGAAACCAGTAAGCTTCGCTCTTAAAAAACAAAGCATTGGTTCAATCGCCAGGCTATATAACTGCCCTGAAATTTGGCATCGCTGCTTGATGCCCCTTTGGACAGGGATGGGGCAACTCAAACCACCCCCCACCTTCACCATACACGAGGCCACAGCATACAGCATAAAGACAAAAAAACATCCCCAAATCCAAAGGCTTTCCTCGTTTTAAACAAGTACTGGTGGTCCACACGATCAAAGGCCTTCTCCTGATCCAAAGAAAGTAAACCCACATTTACATCAGACAGTTTACAAATGTCTAAAACATCTCTTATCAGCCATGTGTACTGCCTAACTTTCACATTCCTTACTCTCCACACACCAGAAAGCTCAAACTCAGTTAATAGGCCAGACAGGCAAGTGGCTGACCGCAGTTGAGGTTCTTCAGCGGTGCGATCAACAGTAAAATCCACTGTACAGTTCCAGTCCCCCCCTAAATCCATACACCCCTCTTGGTCACACTGTCTTAAGGTTTCCTTTATTTGATCAAATACAGCAATACGCTCTGTACCCTCATTTGGAGCATAAACATAAAAAATAAAATAAAAAAACATAACATCCACCTTGACCAATAAAACCCGACCCATGACAATCTCTGTTGTAGATACCAGAGTCACCCCTAAACCTGAGGAAAACAAGATTGCCACCCCAGCACTGAAATTAGTACCGTGACTGAGTACATGCTGCCCCTCCCACCACATACCCCAGTCAACCTCATTTTCCTCATCACTATGTGTCTCCTGTAGGAAAACTACATTAAGCCTTATCTGTTTCTGTTATTACTTCTAATACCCAAGCCCTCTTATTCCTGTCCCTTCCCCCATTAATATTGAGAGAACCTACCCTTAGTACCTCCATATAGAAAAGAGAAAAGAAAAGCAGAAGAAACCACAGAGAAACCAAAGAGAAAAATCATAATCTTCTCTTATGAACCTGACCATGTTTCCCACCACCTTTTGCTGCTGCAACAGCAGTAGCAAATTTCCTCAAGCGAAACCGCTTCTTCTCACTCATTTGGTCTAACCCCACCGTCTTCTGTAACATCACAGCTGACCTCACAAATTTATCAACATCAAAATAATCTGCCAATTTGACAGATTTCCCAAAAGTCTGATCCAGAAACCCATTTACTTCCTCTAGATCGTAAATTGAGTCGTCACCAGCTGCTATCATATCAAAAGAGATATCCTTCTCCTGATCCTCCTCAGCTGAGGCCACAGACAACTGACTCCCCTCAAAACACATCCCTTTCAACACTCCCCACTTGCACCCCATCACTCGTACCAGGCATCTCCTCCACTACTTGGGAGACTAGCCCCCACCTGAACCTCATTACTCGTAGTGGGCACCTCCTCCACTACCTGGGAGCCTAGCTCCACATGAACCTCCCCCTGTACCCCAGCACTTGTACTGGGCACCTCCTCCACTACCTGGGAGCCTAGCTCCACATGAACCCCCTCCTGTACCCCAGCACTCGTACTGGGCACCTCCTCCACTACCTGGGAGCCTAGCTCCACATGAACCCCCTCCTGTACCCCAGCACTCGTACTGGGCACCTCCTCCACTACCTTGGAGCCTAGCTCCACATGAACCCCCTCCTGTACCCCAGCACTCGTACTGGGCACCTCCTCCACTACCTTGGAGCCTAGCTCCACATGAACCCCCTCCTGTACCCCAGCACTCGTACTGGGCACCTCCTCCACTACCTTGGAGCCTAGCTCCACATGAACCCCCTCCTGTACCCCAGCACTCGTACTGGGCACCTCCTCCACTACCTTGGAGCCTAGCTCCACATGAACCCCTCCTGTACCCCAGCACTCGTACTGGGCACCTCCTCCACTACCTTGGAGCCTAGCTCCACATGAACCCCCTCCTGTACCCCAGCACTCGTACTGGGCACCTCCTCCACTACCTGGGAGCCTAGCTCCACATGAACCCCCTCCTGTACCCCAGCACTTGTACTGGGCACCTCCTCCACTACCTTGGAGCCTAGCTCCACATGAACCCCCTCCTGTACCCCAGCACTCGTACTGGGCACCTCCTCCACTACCTGGGAGCCTAGCTCCACATGGACCCCCTCCTTTACCCCAGCACTCGTACTGGGCACCTGCTCACCAGTCTGAGGAACTGGCTCTTCAGATACATCCTTACCTTCTACAACAATAGTTTTCTGCTGCATAACATTTCCCTCTAATACAAGTTGCAATTCCGTGCCCTCAACACGGATAACTTGTTCTTCAGCAACAGGTGCTTGTGGCTGCTCTACCACTGTCGGTCCACCTCTCCCTACATCAGAGGGCCCAGGCGTTACGAGGAACACCTGCGCCCCTCCCTCGGCCTTCTCTCTTTTTGGGCAAGCATGTCGCTTATGACCAACATCCCCACACTCAAAACACCGTTGACTACCCATACTAGCATAAGCCATTTTCAGTCTATTGTCAGACTTGATTTTAAACGATAACTCTAAAGTCTGCTCCGGTAAGTCCAAAAACATAAAGACCTGCCGCCGAAATGACATAACCTGTTTCAAAGCCGGGTGTTTGCAACCCAAAGGGAAAACCTTAATTGAACTGGCGAACTTCCCAAAGCTCAATAACTCGCGCTCCAATAGCTCATTTGGAATAAACGGAGGTACATTTGAAATCGTTACCATTGTTGACGGAGAAAAAAGAGGCGTAACTTGAATAAACATTCCTTTAAGAAGTACGCCATGCTCAACCATACGATCTACAAGACACTCTTCTATAAGAAGTACGCCATGCTCAACCATACGATCAACAAGACACCCTTCTTTAAGAAGTACGCCATGCTCAACCATACGATCTACAAGACACTCTTCTTTAAGAAGTACGCCATGCTCAACCATACGATCAACAAGACACCCTTCTTTAAGAAGTACGCCATGCTCAACCATACGATCTACAAGACACCCTTCTTTAAGAAGTACATCATGCTCAACCATACGATCTACCAGACACTCTTCTTTAAGAAGTACGCCATGCTCAACCACATGATCTACAAGACACTCTTCTTTAAGAAGTACACCATGCTCAACCATCCGATCAACAAGACACTCTTCTATAAGAAGTACGCCATGCTCAACCATCCGATCAACAAGACACTCTTCTTTAAGAAGTACGCCATGCTCAACCATACGATCAACAAGACACTCTTCTTTAAGAAGTACACCATGCTCAACCATACGATCTACAAGACACTCTTCTTTAAGAAGTACGCCATGCTCAACCATCCGATCAACAAGACACTCTTCTATAAGAAGTACGCCATGCTCAACCATACGATCTACAAGACACTCTTCTTTAAGAAGTACATCATGCTCAACCATACGATCAACAAGACACTCTTCTTTAAGAAGTACGCCATGCTCAACCATACGATCTACAAGACACTCTTCTTTAAGAAGTACACCATGCTCAACCATACGACCTACAAGACACTCTTCTTTAAGAAGTACGCCATGCTCAACCATCCGATCAACAAGACACTCTTCTTTAAGAAGTACGCCATGCTCAACCATCCGATCTACAAGACACTCTTCTTTAAGAAGTACGCCATGCTCAACCATACGATCTACCAGACACTCTTCTTTAAGAAGTACACCATGCTCAACCATACGATCTACAAGACACTCTTCTTTAAGAAGTACACCATGCTCAACCATACGATCTACAAGACACTCTTCTTTAAGAAGTACGCCATGCTCAACCATCCGATCAACAAGACACTCTTCTTTAAGAAGTACGCCATGCTCAACCATCCGATCTACAAGACACTCTTCTTTAAGAAGTACGCCATGCTCAACCATACGATCTACCAGACACTCTTCTTTAAGAAGTACACCATGCTCAACCATACGATCTACAAGACACTCTTCTTTAAGAAGTACGCCATGCTCAACCACATGATCTACAAGACACTCTTCTTTAAGAAGTACACCATGCTCAAACATCCGATCAACAAGACACTCTTCTATAAGAAGTACGCCATGCTCAACCATCCGATCAACAAGACACTCTTCTTTAAGAAGTACGCCATGCTCAACCATACGATCAACAAGACACTCTTCTTTAAGAAGTACACCATGCTCAACCATCCGATCAACAAGACACTCTTCTTTAAGAAGTACGCCATGCTCAACCATACGATCTACAAGATACCCTTCTTTAAGAAGTACGCCATGCTCAACCATACGATCAACAAGACACTCTTCTATAAGAAGTACACCATGCTCAACCATACGATCTACAAGACACCCTTCTTTAAGAAGTACGCCATGCTCAACCATACGATCAACAAGACACTCTTCTTTAAGAAGTACACCATGCTCAACCATACGATCTACAAGACACTCTTCTTTAAGAAGTACGCCATGCTCAACCATCCGATCTACAAGACGCTCTTCTTTAAGAAGTACACCATGCTCTACCATACGATCTACAAGACACTCTTCTATAAGAAGTACACCATGCTCAACCATACGATCTACAAGACACTCTTCTATAAGAAGTACACCATGCTCAACCATCCAATCAACAAGACACTCTTCTTTAAGAAGTACGCCATGCTCAACCATATGATCAACCAGACACTCTTCTTTAAGAAATACCACCACCGCTTTATTCATCCGGGATGCATAAGCAACATTCTCGTATTCTACCTTCTCTCCTACGGCGACCAGAAACTCGACCACCGTGACAGTAGCTTCAGTAACACACCTAAAGCCGTGCCGAAGTGACAGGAGCGGCATCCCCATTCGGGCTGCCATCCCCGCCAAAATCAGGGTAATTTCGATACGACAAACAAAATACTTAATTATACCACAACAAAAATAATAACCTTAATCATGCACAGAAGAAAACCAAAAAAAGCCACCAAGAAATAGAAAACCGAAAGAAAGTTCTGAATATCTAACTCGACACAACACACGCACTCCTTCGCTCATACAATTCGCAGCACTCCCAGCATAGAGAGAGAGAGAGAGAGAGAGAGAGAGAGAGAGAGAGAGAGAGAGAGAGCGCTTGGAGAGAGAGAGAGCGCGCATGGAGAGAGAGAGAGAGAGAGAGAGCGCATGGAGAGAGAGATAGCTTTGAGATGGAGAGAGAGATAGCTTTGAGAGAGAGAGAGCTTTGAGAGAGAGAGAGAGCTTGGAGAGAGAGAGAGAGCTTGGAGAGAGAGAGATAGCTTGGAGAGAGAGAGAGACAGCTAGCTTGGAGGGAGAGAGAGACAGCTAGCTTGGAGGGAGAGAGAGACAGATAGCTTGGAGAGATAGAGAGAGAGCTTGGAGAGAGAGAGAGAGCTAGCTTGGAGAGAGAGAGAGATAGCTTGGAGAGAGAGAGAGATAGCTTGGAGAGAGAGAGAGAAAGCTTGGAGAGAGAGAGAGAAAGCTTGGAGAGAGAGAGAGAAGCATTGTTGTGCTCCTCGGCCGGGTCTTACACCAGCCCATGATTCATTGCAAATGAAATGTCACCCTGGTATGCTGTAATGTGGGGCGGCCCGCTCCCCTGCTGTGTAATTGAATTTTACAGCCGTATAAACAGCAGTCAGTGAGGAGTGTGTGTGTGTGTGTGTTATTAATGCTGGTGTTTATGTGCCTCTTATGTGCCAACAGAGAGAGTAGAGGCCCCAGGGGGACAGTAGCAGAAACACACAGACGGGTTGGTACGGCAGAGATGTCACCTACTAGCAACTGCACTGACACCGACGGTCACACACACACACACACACACACTAACGGCCTACACATATTCACTCACCAACTTCAATGCCCTACAAACACAGCAGCCCACGCTGCCCTTCACCCCCCCCCCACCCCACACACACACTAATATACTAATACAACATAGACATGAGGATCCGTGGCAAAAATGAAAACACAAAGCACACCTAACTCTGTGGTCAGGTAAAAACCTGGCGTATGTAACATACTGTGTTCTATAGCTGTAACATATTGTGTTCTATAGCTGTAACATATTGTGTTCTATAGCTGTAACATATTTGTCACGAATATTACCGAAGGTGACTCCCCTTCTTGTTCGGGTGGCGCCCGGCGGTCGTCGTCGCCGGTCTACTAGCTATCACCGATCCTTTGTTCTGTGTTCGTTTGGTTTTGTCTGATTGGTATCACCTGTTTCTTGTTTGGTTGTTAGGGTGGGGTTATATAAGTTTGTTCAGCCCGCTTCTGTTTAGTGCGGGCTTGTTCGTCTGTTTTGTGTTAGAGTGATTTTATTTGCATTTTCGGGTTTTGCGCTGCCGTTAATATTTCTGATATTTTGTTTCTTACTTTTGTTCATGTTATTTTTCCTGGACATTAAAGCGTGTTTTTCCCACATCCTTTTGCTCTCTGCGCCTGACTCCACACCTCTTCACTCATTAATCGTAACAATATTGTGTTCTATAGCTGTAACATATTGTGTTCTATAGCTGTAACATATTGTGTTCTATAGCTGTAACATATTGTGTTCTATAGCTGTAACATATTGTGTTCTATAGCTGTAACATATTGTGTTCTATAGCTGTAACATATTGTGTTCTATAGTTGTAACATATTGTGTTCTATAGCTGTAACATATTGTGTTCTATAGCTGTAACATATTGTGGTCTATAGCTGTAACATATTGTGTTCTATAGCTGTAACATTTTGTGTTCTATAGCTGTAACATATTGTGTTCTATAGCTGTAACATATTGTGTTCTATAGCTGTAACATATTGTGTTCTATAGCTGTAACATATTGTGTTCTATAGCTGTAACATATTGTGTTCTATAGCTGTAACATATTGTGTTCTATAGCTGTAACATATTGTGTTCTATAGCTGTAACATATTGTGTGCTATAGTTCTAACATATTGTGTTCTATAGCTGTAACATATTGTGTGCTATAGTTCTAACATATTGTGTTCTATAGCTGTAACATATTGTGTTCTATAGCTGTAACATATTGTGTTCTATAGCTGTAACATACTGTGTTCTACAGTTATAACATATTGTGTTCTACAGTTAAAACATATTGTGTTCTATAGCTGTAACATACTGTGTTCTACAGTTATAACATATTGTGTTCTATAGCTGTAACATACTGTGTTCTATAGCTGTAACATACTGTGTTCTACAGTTATAACATATTGTGTTCTATAGCTGTAACATATTGTGTTCTATAGCTGTAACATTTTGTGTTCTATAGCTGTAACATATTGTGTTCTATAGTTGTAACATATTGTGTTCTATAGCTGTAACATATTGTGTTCTATAGCTGTAACATATTGTGTTCTATAGCTGTAACATATTGTGTTCTATAGCTGTAACATACTGTGTTCTACAGTTATAACATATTGTGTTCTATAGTTATAACATATTGTGTTCTACAGTTATAACATATTGTGTTCTATAGTTATAACATATTGTGTTCTATAGTTGTAACATATTGTGTTCTATAGTTATAACATATTGTGTTCTATAGCTGTAACATATTGTGTTCTATAGTTATAACATATTGTGTTCTATAGCTGTAACATATTGTGTTCTATAGTTATAACATATTGTGTTCTATAGCAGTAACATATTGTGTTCTATAGTTATAACATATTGTGTTCTATAGCTGTAACGTATTGTGTTCTATAGTTATAACATATTGTGTTCTATAGTTGTAACATATTGTGTTCTATAGTTATAACATATTGTGTTCTATAGCAGTAACATATTGTGTTCTATAGTTATAACATATTGTGTTCTATAGCTGTAACGTATTGTGTGCTATAGTTCTAATATATTGTGTTCTATAGCTGTAACATATTGTGTTCTATAGCTGTAACATATTTGTCACGAATATTACCGAAGGTGACTCCCCTTCTTGTTCGGGTGGCGCCCGGCGGTCGTCGTCGCCGGTCTACTAGCTATCACCGATCCTTTGTTCTGTGTTCGTTTGGTTTTGTCTGATTGGTATCACCTGTTTCTTGTTTGGTTGTTAGGGTGGGGTTATATAAGTTTGTTCAGCCCGCTTCTGTTTAGTGCGGGCTTGTTCGTCTGTTTTGTGTTAGAGTGATTTTATTTGCATTTTCGGGTTTTGCGCTGCCGTTAATATTTCTGATATTTTGTTTCTTACTTTTGTTCATGTTATTTTTCCTGGACATTAAAGCGTGTTTTTCCCACATCCTTTTGCTCTCTGCGCCTGACTCCACACCTCTTCACTCATTAATCGTAACAATATTGTGTTCTATAGCTGTAACATATTGTGTTCTATAGCTGTAACATATTGTGTTCTATAGCTGTAACATATTGTGTTCTATAGCTGTAACATATTGTGTTCTATAGCTGTAACATATTGTGTTCTATAGCTGTAACATATTGTGTTCTATAGTTGTAACATATTGTGTTCTATAGCTGTAACATATTGTGTTCTATAGCTGTAACATATTGTGGTCTATAGCTGTAACATATTGTGTTCTATAGCTGTAACATTTTGTGTTCTATAGCTGTAACATATTGTGTTCTATAGCTGTAACATATTGTGTTCTATAGCTGTAACATATTGTGTTCTATAGCTGTAACATATTGTGTTCTATAGCTGTAACATATTGTGTTCTATAGCTGTAACATATTGTGTTCTATAGCTGTAACATATTGTGTTCTATAGCTGTAACATATTGTGTGCTATAGTTCTAACATATTGTGTTCTATAGCTGTAACATATTGTGTGCTATAGTTCTAACATATTGTGTTCTATAGCTGTAACATATTGTGTTCTATAGCTGTAACATATTGTGTTCTATAGCTGTAACATACTGTGTTCTACAGTTATAACATATTGTGTTCTACAGTTAAAACATATTGTGTTCTATAGCTGTAACATACTGTGTTCTACAGTTATAACATATTGTGTTCTATAGCTGTAACATACTGTGTTCTATAGCTGTAACATACTGTGTTCTACAGTTATAACATATTGTGTTCTATAGCTGTAACATATTGTGTTCTATAGCTGTAACATTTTGTGTTCTATAGCTGTAACATATTGTGTTCTATAGTTGTAACATATTGTGTTCTATAGCTGTAACATATTGTGTTCTATAGCTGTAACATATTGTGTTCTATAGCTGTAACATATTGTGTTCTATAGCTGTAACATACTGTGTTCTACAGTTATAACATATTGTGTTCTATAGTTATAACATATTGTGTTCTACAGTTATAACATATTGTGTTCTATAGTTATAACATATTGTGTTCTATAGTTGTAACATATTGTGTTCTATAGTTATAACATATTGTGTTCTATAGCTGTAACATATTGTGTTCTATAGTTATAACATATTGTGTTCTATAGCTGTAACATATTGTGTTCTATAGTTATAACATATTGTGTTCTATAGCAGTAACATATTGTGTTCTATAGTTATAACATATTGTGTTCTATAGCTGTAACGTATTGTGTTCTATAGTTATAACATATTGTGTTCTATAGTTGTAACATATTGTGTTCTATAGTTATAACATATTGTGTTCTATAGCAGTAACATATTGTGTTCTATAGTTATAACATATTGTGTTCTATAGCTGTAACGTATTGTGTGCTATAGTTCTAATATATTGTGTTCTATAGCTGTAACATATTGTGTTCTATAGCTGTAACATATTTGTCACGAATATTACCGAAGGTGACTCCCCTTCTTGTTCGGGTGGCGCCCGCGGTCGTCGTCGCCGGTCTACTAGCTATCACCGATCCTTTGTTCTGTGTTCGTTTGGTTTTGTCTGATTGGTATCACCTGTTTCTTGTTTGGTTGTTAGGGTGGGGTTATATAAGTTTGTTCAGCCCGCTTCTGTTTAGTGCGGGCTTGTTCGTCTGTTTTGTGTTAGAGTGATTTTATTTGCATTTTCGGGTTTTGCGCTGCCGTTAATATTTCTGATATTTTGTTTCTTACTTTTGTTCATGTTATTTTTCCTGGACATTAAAGCGTGTTTTTCCCACATCCTTTTGCTCTCTGCGCCTGACTCCACACCTCTTCACTCATTAATCGTAACAATATTGTGTTCTATAGCTGTAACATATTGTGTTCTATAGCTGTAACATATTGTGTTCTATAGCTGTAACATATTGTGTTCTATAGCTGTAACATATTGTGTTCTATAGCTGTAACATATTGTGTTCTATAGTTGTAACATATTGTGTTCTATAGCTGTAACATATTGTGTTCTATAGCTGTAACATATTGTGTTCTATAGCTGTAACATATTGTGTTCTATAGTTGTAACATATTGTGTTCTATAGCTGTAACATATTGTGTTCTATAGCTGTAACATATTGTGTTCTATAGCTGTAACATATTGTGTTCTATAGCTGTAACATATTGTGTTCTATAGCTGTAACATATTGTGTTCTATAGCTGTAACATATTGTGTGCTATAGCTGTAACATATTGTGTTCTATAGCTGTAACATATTGTGTTCTATAGCTGTAACATATTGTGTTCTATAGCTGTAACATACTGTGTTCTACAGTTAAAACATATTGTGTTCTAAAGCTGTAACATACTGTGTTCTATAGCTGTAACATACTGTGTTCTACAGTTATAACATATTATGTTCTATAGCTGTAACATACTGTGTTCTATAGCTGTAACATACTGTGTTCTACAGTTATAACATATTGTGTTCTATAGCTGTAACATACTGTGTTCTATAGCTGTAACATACTGTGTTCTACAGTTATAACATATTGTGTTCTATAGTGATAACATATTGTGTTCTATAGCTGTAACATATTGTGTTCTATAGCTGTAACATATTTGTCACGAATATTACCGAAGGTGACTCCCCTTCTTGTTCGGGTGGCGCCCGGCGGTCGTCGTCGCCGGTCTACTAGCTATCACCGATCCTTTGTTCTGTGTTCGTTTGGTTTTGTCTGATTGGTATCACCTGTTTCTTGTTTGGTTGTTAGGGTGGGGTTATATAAGTTTGTTCAGCCCGCTTCTGTTTAGTGCGGGCTTGTTCGTCTGTTTTGTGTTAGAGTGATTTTATTTGCATTTTCGGGTTTTGCGCTGCCGTTAATATTTCTGATATTTTGTTTCTTACTTTTGTTCATGTTATTTTTCCTGGACATTAAAGTGTGTTTTTCCCACATCCTTTTACTCTCTGCGCCTGACTCCACACCTCTTCACTCATTAATCGTAACAATATTGTGTTCTATAGCTGTAACATATTGTGTTCTATAGCTGTAACATATTGTGTTCTATAGCTGTAACATATTGTGTTCTATAGCTGTAACATATTGTGTTCTATAGCTGTAATATATTGTGTTCTATAGCTGTAACATTTTGTGTTCTATAGCTGTAACATATTGTGTTCTATAGTTGTAACATATTGTGTTCTATAGCTGTAACATATTGTGTTCTATAGTTGTAATATATTGTGTTCTATAGTTATAACATATTGTGTTCTATAGTTGTAACATATTGTGTTCTATAGTTGTAACATATTGTGTTCTTTTGCTGTAACATATTGTGTTCTATAGCTGTAACATAGTGTTCTATAGCTGTAACATTTTGTGTTCTATAGCTGTAACATATTGTGTTCTATAGTTGTAACATATTGTGTTCTATAGCTGTAACATATTGTGTTCTATAGCTGTAACATATTGTGTTCTATAGCTGTAACATATTGTGTTCTATAGCTGTAACATACTGTGTTCTACAGTTATAACATATTGTGTTCTATAGTTATAACATATTGTGTTCTACAGTTATAACATATTGTGTTATATAGTTATAACATATTGTGTTCTATAGTTGTAACATATTGTGTTCTATAGTTATAACATATTGTGTTCTATAGCTGTAACATATTGTGTTCTATAGTTATAACATATTGTGTTCTATAGTTGTAACATATTGTGTTCTATAGTTGTAACATATTGTGTTCTATAGCAGTAACATATTGTGTTCTATAGTTATAACATATTGTGTTCTATAGCTGTAACGTATTGTGTTCTATAGTTATAACATATTGTGTTCTATAGTTGTAACATATTGTGTTCTATAGTTATAACATATTGTGTTCTATAGCTGTAACATATTGTGTTCTATAGTTATAACATATTGTGTTCTATAGCTGTAACGTATTGTGTGCTATAGTTCTAACATATTGTGTTCTATAGCTGTAACATATTGTGTTCTATAGCTGTAACATATTTGTCACGAATATTACCGAAGGTGACTCCCCTTCTTGTTCGGGTGGCGCCCGGCGGTCGTCGTCGCCGGTCTACTAGCTATCACCGATCCTTTGTTCTGTGTTCGTTTGGTTTTGTCTGATTGGTATCACCTGTTTCTTGTTTGGTTGTTAGGGTGGGGTTATATAAGTTTGTTCAGCCCGCTTCTGTTTAGTGCGGGCTTGTTCGTCTGTTTTGTGTTAGAGTGATTTTATTTGCATTTTTCGGGTTTTGCGCTGCCGTTAATATTTCTGATATTTTGTTTCTTACTTTTGTTCATGTTATTTTTCCTGGACATTAAAGCGTGTTTTTCCCACATCCTTTTACTCTCTGCGCCTGACTCCACACCTCTTCACTCATTAATCGTAACAATATTGTGTTCTATAGCTGTAACATATTGTGTTCTATAGCTGTAACATATTGTGTTCTATAGCTGTAACATATTGTGTTCTATAGCTGTAACATATTGTGTTCTATAGCTGTAATATATTGTGTTCTATAGCTGTAACATTTTGTGTTCTATAGCTGTAACATATTGTGTTCTATAGTTGTAACATATTGTGTTCTATAGCTGTAACATATTGTGTTCTATAGTTGTAATATATTGTGTTCTATAGTTATAACATATTGTGTTCTATAGTTGTAACATATTGTGTTCTATAGTTGTAACATATTGTGTTCTTTTGCTGTAACATATTGTGTTCTATAGCTGTAACATAGTGTTCTATAGCTGTAACATTTTGTGTTCTATAGCTGTAACATATTGTGTTCTATAGTTGTAACATATTGTGTTCTATAGCTGTAACATATTGTGTTCTATAGCTGTAACATATTGTGTTCTATAGCTGTAACATATTGTGTTCTATAGCTGTAACATACTGTGTTCTACAGTTATAACATATTGTGTTCTATAGTTATAACATATTGTGTTCTACAGTTATAACATATTGTGTTCTATAGTTATAACATATTGTGTTCTATAGTTGTAACATATTGTGTTCTATAGCTGTAACATATTGTGTTCTATAGCTGTAACATATTGTGTTCTATAGCAGTAACATATTGTGTTCTATAGTTGTACCATATTGTGTTCTATAGCTGTACCATATTGTGTTCTATAGCTGTAACATATTGTGTTCTATAGCTGTAACATATTGTGTTCTATAGCAGTAACATATTGTGTTCTATAGCTGTGACATATTGTGTTCTATAGCTGTAACATATTGTGTTCTATAGCTGTAACATATTGTGTGCTATAGCTGTGACATATTGTGTTCTATAGCTGTAACATATTGTGTGCTATAGCTGTAACATACAGTGTTCTACAGTTATAACATATTGTGTTCTATAGTTATAACATATTGTGTTCTATAGTTGTAACATATTGTGTTCTATAGCTGTAACATATTGTGTGCTATAGCTGTAACATACAGTGTTCTACAGTTATAACATATTGTGTTCTATAGTTGTAACATATTGTGTTCTATAGCTGTAACATATTGTGTGCTATAGCTGTAACATATTGTGTTCTATAGCTGTAACATATTGTGTGCTATAGCTGTAACATATTGTGTTCTATAGTTATAACACATTGTGTTCTATAGTTATAACATATTGTGTGCTATAGCTGTAACATACTGTGTTCTACAGTTAACATATTGTGTTCTATAGTTATAACATATTGTGTTCTATAGCTGTAACGTATTGTGTGCTATAGTTCTAACATATTGTGTTCAATAGCTGTAACATACTGTGTTCTACAGTTATAACATATTGTGTTCTATAGTTGTAACATATTGTGTTCTATAGCTGTAACATATTGGGTTCTATAGCTGTAACATATTGGGTTCTATAGCTGTAACATATTGGGTTCTATAGCTGTAACATATTGGGTTCTATAGCTGTAACATATTGGGTTCTATAGCTGTAACATATTGGGTTCTATAGCTGTAACATATTGGGTTCTATAGCTGTAACATATTGGGTTCTATAGCTGTAACATATTGGGTTCTATAGCTGTAACATATTGGGTTCTATAGCTGTAACATATTGGGTTCTATAGCTGTAACATATTGGGTTCTATAGCTGTAACATATTGGGTTCTATAGCTGTAACATATTGGGTTCTATAGCTGTAACATATTGGGTTCTATAGCTGTAACATATTGTGTGCTATAGCTGTAACATATTGTGTGCTATAGCTGTAACATATTGTGTGCTATAGCTGTAACATATTGTGTGCTATAGCTGTAACATATTGTGTGCTATAGCTGTAACATATTGTGTTCTATAGCTGTAACATATTGTGTTCTATAGTTGTAACATATTGTGTTCTATAGCTGAGAATAAATCAATGTGACTGGATGACAACATAATGTTTGTTTCCAACATTGGGGCTGTTTTCCTAAAGAAGTTAAAAACCGCTTCGCGTTTCGTTTCCTTGCCACAATACTAACGAGTATCGCAATACTGGTATCGTCCCAGCCCTAATGCACACATTCACACACCTTATGTCAAATTGCCACCAAAAGAAGTGAATTATTCAGAAACACACAACCATCCATACTCTGGACCCTTACGGAGGAGGCAGTAACCATGGTCTGTAACGATCCAACAGCTGGCCCATCACAGGTGGCGTGTGGATAGGGAACTGTGTCCCTCCAGGCAGCCCTGGGGACAGTCTACCCACCCTAACTAAACCCTCCAGATGACATCACTCCACCCTCAGCAATCCCCTCCCCCAGGGACAGGTAGTCTGTCCTCACAAAACACCAACCACAGCTTTAGTCCCCAATACAACCCACCGATCCCAATGTCCCCGCAAATCCACCCTGGGGATTTGTTGTTGTTGTTGTA
The DNA here is from genome assembly GCF_034236695.1 of Oncorhynchus nerka. Taxonomy (NCBI): domain Eukaryota; kingdom Metazoa; phylum Chordata; class Actinopteri; order Salmoniformes; family Salmonidae; genus Oncorhynchus; species Oncorhynchus nerka. Next base: position 41,684,787 of record NC_088402.1, read on the forward strand.
TCTCAAAGGGACTCCAGCGTCTGCATCTAGAGCTGGGATAGGCTGCCCAGTCACCACAGGGATGGCTCTTCCTGGGTCACTTTTATCCCCCAGGGTGTGTGTGGGGGGGGAGCATTCAACACTTTTATCACCAGTTACAGCTCAGCGGTTTACCAGGTCTGTCTGTCTGTCTGTTTGTCTGTCTGCCAGCCTGTCTGTCTCGTAAAACCACCAGGGATTTATAGGGGGGGGCTGGTGTTTTAGAGCTGGATGGGCAGTGGGGTGTGTGTGTGTCTGGGTGCATGTCTGTCTGTCTGTCTGTCTGTCAGTCAGAGGGGGCTGGGCTATTGGAACAGTAAATCGAGCGAACGTGTGGCCTGTCACGGCACTCTAAAAGTCTACGGTCATGTCTGGCATCAGTGTAAGTGCGAGTGGATTCACTGTGGTAAACACAGAATCAATGGTCAAGTGTGGGTGTGTAAATGAATGTGTTTGACAGGCACAAGCTACCCTGGTTGCACGTCCGGGAGTCCTTGTGGTTTTCAACCTGAAATGACAAACCGAGTTCATCACTGTGTGTGCATCCCTCGCACAGCATGAGGGACAGTGTGTGTGTCCCTGGCACAGCATGAGGGACAGTGTGTGTGTGTGTGTGTGTGTGTGTGTCCCTGGCACAGCATGAGTGACAGTGTGCGTCCGACTCTCTCCCCACCGAGTATGACCTTCCCTCCGAGCAGGGGGTCCTTTCTCTATCCCTCTATACCCCTCTCTCCTTCATCTCAGTTTTTCTAAGGGACACTGGGGGACCTTGATCTCGGGAGGAGTGTTGAGTTCATGAACACACCATCCATCCATCACCCAGCCATGCACTAGTTCAAACCCTGACACACTACATACAGAGATGGCCGCAAGAAGGAACTGGGGTGTGGGTGTGAGTGTGTGTGTGTGTGTGTGTGTGTTTGCAATTCACAGTTGTGGCAAAATGGTTTGAGAATAACATAAAATATTAATATCCACAAAGTTTGCTGCTTCAGTGTCTTTAGATACTTTTGTCAGATGTTACTATGGAATACTGAAGTATAATTACAAGCACAAGTGTCAAAGGCTTTTATTGACAATCACATGAAGTTGATGCAAAGAGTCAATATTTGCAGTGTTGACCCTTCTTTTTCAAGACCTCTGCAATCCGCCCTGGCATGCTGTCAATTAACTTCTGGGACACATCCTGACTGATGGCACCATTCTTGCATAATCAATGCTTGGAGTTTGTTAGAATTTGTGGGGTCTTGTTTGTCCACCCACCTCTTGAGGATTGACCACAAGTTCTCAATGGGAATAAGGTCTGGGGAGTTTCCTGACCATGGACCCAAAATATCGATGTTTTGTTCCCCGAGCCACTTAGTTATCACTTTTTCCTTATGGCAAGGTGCTCCATAATGCTGGAAAAGGCACCAAACTGTTCCTGGATGGTTGGGAGAAGTTGCCCTCGGAGGATGTGTTGGTACCATTGTTTATTCATGACTGTGTTCTTTGGCAAAATTGTGAGTGAGCCCACTCCCTTGGCTGAGAAGCAACCCCACACATGAATAGTCTCAGGATGCTTTACTGTTGGCATGACACAGGACTGATGGTAGCGCTCACCTTGTCTTCTCCGGACAAGCTTTTTCCGGATGCCCCAACCAATCGGAAAGGGGATTGATCAAAGAAAATGAGTTTACCCCAGTCCTCAGCAGCCCAATCCCTGTACCTTTTGCAGAATATCAGTATGTCCCTGATGTTGTTCCTAGATAGAAGTGGCTTATTTGCTGCCCTTCTTGACACCAGGCCATCCTCAAAGTCTTCGCCTCACTGTGCGTGCAGATGCACTCAGACCTGCCTGCTGCCATTCCTGAGCAAGCTCTGTACTGGTGGTGCCGCGATCCCGCAGCTGAATCAACTTTAGGAGACGGTCCTGGCGCTTGCTGGACTTTCTTGGGCGCCCTGAAGCATTCTTCACAACAATTGAACCGCTCTCCTTGAAGTTCTTGATGTTCTGATAAATAGTTGATTTAGGTGCAATCTTACTGGCAGCAATATCCTTGCCTGTGAAGCCCTTTTTTTTGTCCAAAGCAATGATGATGGCATGAGTTACCTTGCAGGTAACCATGGTTGACAGAGGAAGAGCAATGATTCCAAGCACCACCCTCCATTTTAAGCTTCCAGTCTATTATTCAAACTCAATCAGCATGACAGAGTGATCTCCAGCCTTGTCCTCGTCAACATTCACACCTGTGTTAATGAGAGAATCACTGACATGATGTCAGCTGGTCCTTTTGTGGCAGGGCTGAAATGCAGTGGAAATGTTTTGGGGGATTCAGTTCATTTGCATGGCAAAGAGGGACTTTGCAATTAATTGCAATTCATCTGATCACTCTTCATAACATTCTGGAGTATATCCAAATTGCCATCATACAAACTGAGGCAGCAGACTGTGAAAATTAATATTTGTGTCATTCTCAAAACTTTTGGCCACGACTGTACTGCACGTGTGTGTTTCATCCCTGTGTGTGTTTGTGTGTGTGTGTGTGTAAACATAGAAACAGTTCACTGCTCAGAGCGACCCATCCCAGCTCAACTGAGGCACACACCCGGCCCAATATGATGGATGATACCAAGTGGAAATAACTCATTCAACAGTGCATTTACATTGTAATGGATGACAGGTGTTCGGTGTCAGCCTCCACAACAGTGAGCAGAGATAAACAAAGACAGACAGGGTGTCAGACATTAGCGTGTGAGAGTGTGTGGGGCTGATACCATCGCTCTGCTGAGCCATCGGAGAGAGGACGTGCGTTTGAGCATGTAGACATGCGGCTGTGTTTTGTCGTGTGTGTTTGCCTGGGTCTGTATGTGGGTGTGTATGTCGTGTGTGTTTGCCTGGGTCTGTATGTGGGTGTGTATGTGGTGTGGTGTGTGTTTGCCTGGGTGTGTGTGTGGGTGCGTATGTCGTGTGTGTTTGCCTGGCGGCGTGTGTTGGTGCGTATGGCGTGTGTGTATGTGTATGTGGGTGTGTATGTCATGTGTGTTTGCCTGGGTGTGTATGTGGGTGTGTGTTTGCCTGGGTGTGTATGTGGTGTGTGTTTGCCTGGGTGTGTATGTGGTGTGTGTATGTGTCTCAGCGATAACTGCATTGTACAAGTCATCTGTATCAGAGAGTCTCTCCAGGAATTTAAAATCAGATTTTGGAGTTGGTGGGTTGCAGAGTCATCATACACACACACACACACACACACTTGAATTACCCCATTCACTCTGGAGGCTAGCTGAATCAGACTAGGGGGCCAGGGGCTCTGAGGGGACAGTGATAGTGTACACTCTGTAGGGCGGGAGGAGACATTTAACCCCCCCCTCCTGGCTGTGTATGCCCCTCTAGCCCCTTGAGAGAGGTGACCTTCTGATACTGGCTGCTGACTGGAGTCGACACTAGACACAGGGGTCACCAGAGGGGAGAAGAGAGGGGGGAGTGAGAGTGAGGAGGGGAGGAGAATATATAAGTAGAGGAAAGAAAAGAGGCGCACGTGACATGAAAGAGAAAGCAGGATAAAAGAGAACAAGAGGGAGAGGAGGAAGACCTGAGTAGAGGGGGCTTCTCTAGTCCGTCACATTGGTAGTACAGCACCTAAGGTGTTCAGCTTCTCGCTTTCCTCCCTCCCTCCCTCCCCATCTCTCAGTGTGACAGCCGACCCACAATAACCCGAGGGCTCGGTAGGTGCTCCTTATACCGCACCGCACTGGAATTGTGACTGATAACATTCCCCTCAGGGTGTCAATCATGACACACACACACACCTCTGCATACTGTGTGTGTGTGTGTGTGTGTCAGGCAAGAGATGACAGAGACAGAAACAGAAACAGAAACAGATGGAGTGAGTTAAGGACAGCTTGTGCATGTTAGTCAGTGTGGTAGTAAGCCAGAGTCTGTGCATGCATATGTGCCATTGTGTTTGTGCGTACGTATGTGTGTAATGTGTACGAGTCGTCCATCTCTGTGTGTGTGTGAGTGAGTGAGTAAGTGAGTGTGTGTATGTGAGTACGTGTGTGTGTGTGTGTGTGTGTGTGCCATAGGAGAGACGCAGGTGTCTGTGGAAATGTCATCCATTTTCTTTGGGTGGGGTTGACAAATGACGACAAAACGAGGCGTCAGAGCGGTGCCAAGGCAAGCTGGCCGAGCAGCCTTCCTACACAGTGAGGGGGGCTGGGAGAGAAAAACCCCTGCAGCCTAGCAGAGTTGTGAGCGCAGAGACCCAGACGCAGCCTGGCGACACACACACACACACACACACACACACACACACACAAACTCCCAAAACACACAGGCACACCCCCCCCCCACACACACACACTCACCACACACACACACACAACCCCCCCCCACACACACACACTCTCCACACACACACACACACAATCCCCCCACACACACACACTCTCCACACACACACACACACACACAATCCCCCCACACACACTCTCCACACACACACACACACACACACACACACACACACATCCCCCCACACACACACACACACTCTCCACACACACCCACACACTCACCACACACACACACGCAAAATCAGTCCGAACATTTATCTAGTGATTTAACGTATCGAACACCTGGATCATCTCTTTCCGTTGAAATCGTTTCAGGTACAAAGAAAACTTGTGAGATCAACTTTAAAACCGCGATGAACGTTCTTCATACAACACACTGTAGCCATTTACCTGATCATTAGCGAAATGGAACCTGTAAATATGTCCTAAATCATGATAGAATTGTTCAATTTATGAAACTAGTCTACCTTGAGTGTGCAAAACATTAGGAACGTGGTTCTACACCTCCGTTGCTTGCTGATTGGGGTTTTAGGCTGGGTTTCTGTACAGCACTTTGAGACATCAGCTGATGTACGAAGGGCTTTATAAATACATTTGACTAATTGATAGGAACACCTGCTCTTTCCATGACAGACTGGCCAGGTAAAACTATGATGCCTTATTGATGTCACTTATTAAACCCACTTCAATCAGTGTGGATGAAGGAGACAGGTTAAAGAAGGATGTTTCAGCATTGAGACACAGGTTGTGTATGTGCGCCATTCAGAGGGAGAACGGGCAAGAGAACAGATGTTTGTGGCCTTTGAACAGGCCATGGTAGTCGGCGCCGGGCGCACCGGTTTGTGTCAGGAACTGCAACGCTGCCGGGGTTTCCCCGCGCGCCACAGTTTCCCGCGCGTATCAAGAGTGAGAACTGTGGGAAGCGCTGGAGTCACAGACCACTTTCTGCAGTAGTAACACCTGTTGGACGGAAGAACAAGAAAGGCATTTCCCGCCCCTCTTCCTTCTCAAATAAAAATCGAATCCTCTTCCATCGTTACCTCTCCCCCCCCCCCCTCCTCTATATCATCTACTTCCCTGGTTCCTAGCCCCTTTGTTCCTTTCTGCGCTCCCTTCCTCTCCCTCTTCTTCCTCCCGGGTGAAGGAAGGCAAAGGAGGGCTGAAGGTGAAACCTCGGTTGGGCCCATTCCAACTCTCTTTTATTCTGTGCCACCTGCCAAGCCATTTCAAGACCCTCCGTGTGCTCGTCCGTGCGCCTGTTACCGGCAGGCCGTCTTCATGGCCTGGCTAATTAAATACATCAGATGCTGGACTAAAAAGGTGCGGGTTTTGTCTTTCTCCCGGCAGTGTGTGAATTAATGAAATGGAGCGCAGAGACAGTGAACATTAGTGGGAGCGAGGGAGGCTCCACCCCTCTTTCTGACTTCCAACAGATGGGAAAGGGTGGCATTGTGCCAGGGGAGGCCCAGAGAGAGAGAGAAATCAAATCAGAGAATCAGAGAAAAGAGTGAGAGGGTTCGGGAAAAAAACGAGAGAAAGAGGTGGAGGTACAGAGAGGACAAGTAGGAGGGAGAGCGACAGAGGTACAGAGAGGACAAGTAGGAGGGAGAGCGACAGAGGTACAGAGAGGACAAGTAGGAGGGAGAGCGACAGAGGTACAGAGAGGACAATTAGGAGGGAGAGCGACAGAGGTACAGAGAGGACAAGTAGGAGGGAGAGCGACAGAGGTACAGAGAGGACAAGTAGGAGGGAGAGCGACAGAGGTACAGAGAGGACAATTAGGAGGGAGAGCGACAGAGGTACAGAGAGGACAAGTAGGAGGGAGAGCGACAGAGGTACAGAGAGGACAATTAGGAGGGAGAGCGACAGAGGTACAGAGAGGACAATTAGGAGGGAGAGCGACAGAGGTACAGAGAGGACAATTAGGAGGGAGAGCGACAGAGGTACAGAGAGGACAATTAGGAGGGAGAGCGACAGAGGTACAGAGAGGACAATTAGGAGGGAGAGCGACAGAGGTACAGAGAGGACAATTAGGAGGGAGAGCGACAGAGGTACAGAGAGGACAATTAGGAGGGAGAGCGACAGAGGTACAGAGAGGACAATTAGGAGGGAGAGCGACAGAGGTACAGAGAGGACAAGTAGGAGGGAGAGCGACAGAGGTACAGAGAGGACAATTAGGAGGGAGAGCGACAGAGGTACAGAGAGGACAATTAGGAGGGAGAGCGACAGAGGTACAGAGAGGACAATTAGGAGGGAGAGCGACAGAGGTACAGAGAGGACAATTAGGAGGGAGAACGACAGAGGTACAGAGAGGACAATTAGGAGGCAGAGCGACAGAGGTACAGAGAGGACAATTAGGAGGGAGAGCGACAGAGGTACAGAGAGGACAATTAGGAGGGAGAGCGACAGAGGTACAGAGAGGACAATTAGGAGGGAGAGCGACAGAGGTACAGAGAGGACAATTAGGAGGGAGAGTGACAGAGGTACAGAGAGGACAATTAGGAGGCAGAGCGACAGAGGTACAGAGAGGACAATTAGGAGGGAGAGCGACAGAGGTACAGAGAGGACAATTAGGAGGGAGAGCGACAGAGGTACAGAGAGGACAATTAGGAGGGAGAGCGACAGAGGTACAGAGAGGACAAGTAGGAGGGAGAGCGACAGAGGTACAGAGAGGACAATTAGGAGGGAGAGCGACAGAGGTACAGAGAGGACAATTAGGAGGCAGCGCGACAGAGGTACAGAGAGGACAAGTAGGAGGGAGAGCGACAGAGGTACAGAGAGGACAATTAGGAGGGGGAGCAACAGAGGTACAGAGAGGACAATTAGGAGGCAGAGCGACAGAGGTACAGAGAGGACAAGTAGGAGGGAGAGCGACAGAGGTACAGAGAGGACAAGTAGGAGGGAGAGCGACAGAGGTACAGAGAGGACAAGTAGGAGGGAGAGCGACTGAGGTGCAGCGCTAACAAACACACGGCCACTCGCCGGCACTAGCCCACAATGGTGTCTCTTGGCCTCCCAAAATCTACGGCCATTAACCTGACTCACCCGGGTCTCACCCTGCAATACGGAGCCAGCAGAGGAACGAGGGAGAGAGGAGGAGGAACGAGGGAGAGGGGAGGAGGAACGAGGGAGAGAGGAGGAGGAACGGGGGAGAGTGGAGGAGGAACGGGGGAGAGAGGAGGAGGAACGGGGGTGAGAGGAGGAGGAACGAGGGAGAGAGGAGAAGGAACGAGGGAGAGAGGAGGAGGAACGAGGGAGAGAGGAGGCGGAACGAGGGAGAGAGGAGGCGGAACGAGGGAGAGAGGAGGCGGAACGAGGGAGAGAGGAGGAGGAACGAGGGAGAGAGGAGGAGGAACGAGGGAGAGAGGAGGAGGAACGGGGAGAGAGGAGAAGGAACGAGGGAGAGAGGAGGAGGAACGAGGGAGAGAGGAGGAGGAACGAGGGAGAGAGATGGAGGAACGAGGGAGAGAGGAGGAGGAACGAGGGAGAGAGGAGGAGGAACGAGGGAGAGAGATGGAGGAACGAGGGAGAGAGATGGAGGAATGAGGGCGGGGCTAAGAGTGAAGAGCGAGTGGGACCAGGGGAGAGGAAAGATGGGATGTGAGAGAGGGACTACGAGAAACGAGACAGGGAAGAGGAGAGAGAGAAACCCAAGGGGGGAGATGAAGGAGGTGAGGTGGTGAGGGGGGAGACTAGGAGAGGGGGTCTCTGTAACCCAGAGGTGTTTGAGGAAGTCGGCAGCACACTAGATATGAAGTGTGAACTCTTAGGGAGTACTCTGGGGAGTGAGAAAGTGTGTAAGTAAATAGGCCTCCGGCTGTAGAGCAGAGTACAGAGTACAGAGTATGGGGCGAAGAGATTGCGACAAGAGGACCCGCTTCAGCTACCGTCACTGTAATTATAACCAAGTCAGTTACAGCACCTAGCCTCCATTAAAAACAGGAGAATTACAAGAGCACACACACGCTAACACACACAGGCACGCACACAAACACACACACACACGCTAACACACAGGCACGCACACAAACACACACACAGGCATGCTAGCGCGCACACACACACACAGGCACGCACACAAACACACACACGCTAACACACACAAGCGCGCACACAAACACACACACAGGCATGCTAGCGTGCACACACACACACAGGCACGCACACAAACACACACACGCTAACACACACAAGCGCGCACACAAACACACACAGGCATGCTAGCGTGCACACACACACACAGGCCTGCTAGCGCGTACACACACAGGCACGCACACAAACACACACACGCTAACACACACAGGCACGCACACAAACATTACATTTACATTTAAGTCATTTAGCAGACGCTCTTATCCAGAGCGACTTACAAATTGGTGCATTCACCTTATGACATCCAGTGGAGCAGCCACTTTACAATAGTGCATCTAAATCTTTTAAGGGGGGGGAGGGGTGAGAAGGATTACTTTATCCTATCCTAGGTATTCCTTAAAGAGGTGGGGTACAAACACACACACAGGCATGCTAGCGCGTGCACACACACACACAGGCACGCACACAAACACACACACGCTAACACACACAGGCACGCACACAAACACACACACAGACACAGGCAAGAAGCCCACTCTCTCATATAGAGAAGCCCCCCTACACACACAAAATAAAACATGAGAAGAGGCTGCTGTGTGTGTGTGTGCCAGTGCGTGTTGATTCCCAGCCTAATTCCTCAGTTTAGTGGAGCATTACGGCTGATCAATAGTGCTGGTGCTGGGGGCCCGTGGGAGTGGTGGGGGACTGCTGTCTCTGCATATTCATGCCATTAACACAGAATAGAGCAGTACTCCACTGGGGCTGCCACTGATGGGGACTGACAAGGCCAATCGCCCGCTACAGTCCCAACGAGGAGAGAGCTCTCGCTCTATCACAATGCTGTTCCCTCTCTCTCTGTATGTACTGCTAGCCTCTCTCTCTGTCTGTGTGTCTGTACTGCTAGCCTCTCTCTCTCCCTCTCTCTCTCTCTGTCTGTTCTGCTAGCCTCTCTCTCTCTCTGTCTGTACTGCTAGCCTCTCTCTCTCTGTCTGTACTGCTAGCCTCTCTCTCTGTCTGTCTGTTCTACTAGCCTCTCTCTCTCTCTGTCTGTACTGCTAGCCTCTCTCTCGCTCTCTGTCTGTACAGCTAGTCTCTCTCTCTCTGTCTGTTCTACTAGCCTCTCTCTCTCTCTGTCTGTACTGCTAGCCTCTCTCTCTCTCGCTCTCTACTGCTAGCCTCTCTCTCTGTCTCTACTGCTATCCTCGCTCTCTCTCTCTGTCTCTACTGCTAGCCTCTCTCTCTCTCTCTCTCTCTGTCTCTACTGCTAGCCTCTCTCTCTCTCTATCTCTGTGTCGACTGCAAGCCACTCTCTCTCTCGACTACGAGCCTCTCTCTCTCTCTCTCTCTCTCTCTCGCTCTCTGTCTGTACAGCTAGTCTCTCTCTCTCTCTGTCTGTTCTACTAGCCTCTCTCTCTCTCTGTCTGTACTGCTAGCCTCTCTCTCGCTCTCTGTCTGTACAGCTAGTCTCTCTCTCTCTGTCTGTTCTACTAGCCTCTCTCTCTCTCTGTCTGTACTGCTAGCCTCTCTCTGTCTGTCTGTCTGTACTGCTAGCATCTCTCTCTCTCTCTCTCTGTCTGTTCTGCTAGCCTCTCTCTCTCTGTCTGTACTGCTAGCCTCTCTCTCTCTCTCTCTCTCTCTCTCTGTACAGCTAGCCTCTCTCTCTCTCGCTCTCTACTGCTAGCCTCTCTCTCTGTCTCTACTGCTATCCTCGCTCTCTCTCTCTGTCTCTACTGCTAGCCTCTCTCTCTCTCTCTCTCTCTGTCTCTACTGCTAGCCTCTCTCTCTCTCTATCTCTGTCTCGACTGCAAGCCACTCTCTCTCTCGACTACGAGCCTCTCTCTCTCTGTCTGTACTGCTAGCCTCTCTCTCTCTCTCTCTGTCTGTACTGCTAGCCTCTCTCTCTCTCTCTATCTGTACTGATAGCCTCTCTCTCTCTCTATCTCTGTCTCGACTGCAAGCCACTCTCTCTCTCGACTACGAGCCTCTCTCTCTCTGTCTCTACTGCTAGCCTCTCTCTCTCTCTATCTCTGTCTCGACTGCAAGCCACTCTCTCTCTCGACTACGAGCCTCTCTCTCTCTGTCTGTACTGCTAGCCTCTCTCTCTCTCTCTGTCTGTACTGCTAGCCTCTCTCTCTCTCTCTGTCTGTACTGCTAGCCTCTCTCTGTCTGTACTGCTAGCCTCTCTCTCTCTCTCTGTCTCTATTGCTAGCCTCTCTATCTCTATCTCTCTCTGTCTGTACTGCTAGCCTCTCTCTCTGTCTGTACTGCTAGCCTCTCTCTTTCTGTCTGTCTGTTCTGCTAGTCTCTCTCTCTCTATCTGTCTGTACTGCTAGCCTCTCTCTCTCTCTCTCTGTCTGTACTGCTAGCCTCTCTCTCTCTCTCTCTCTCGGTCTGTCTGTTGACAGAGAGAGAGGCTAGCAGATCAGACAGACAGAGAGAGAGGCTATCAGTACAGACAGAGAGAGAGAGAGAGGCTAGCAGATGAGAGAGAGAGAGAGAGAGAGAGGCTAGCAGATCAGACAGAGAGAGACAGGGAGAGACAGAGAGAGAGAGGCTAGCAGATCAGACAGAGAGAAAGAGAGGCTAGCAGATCAGACATAGAGAGAGAGAGAGAGAGGCTAGCAGTACAGACAGAGAGAGAGAGAGAGAGAGAGATGCTAGCAGATCAGAGAGAGAGAGAGAGAGAGAGAGAGATGCTAGCAGATCAGAGAGAGAGAGAGAGAGAGAGAGAGGCTAGCATATCAGACAGAGAGAGATAGAGAAAGAGAGGCTAGCAGATCAGACATAGAGAGAGAGAGGCTAGCAGATCAGACATAGAGAGAGGCTAGCAGTACAGACAGAGAGAGAGGCTAGCAGTACAGACAGAGAGAGAGGCTAGCAGTACAGACAGAGAGAGAGGCTAGCAGTACAGACAGAGAGAGAGGCTAGCAGTACAGACAGAGAGAGAGGCTAGCAGTACAGACAGAGAGAGAAGCTAGCAGTAAAGACAGAGAGAGAGAGAGAGAGAGGCTAGCAGAACAGACAGACCGAGAGAGAGAGAGGCTAGCAGTCGAGACAGAGAGAGAGAGAGACTAGCAGTACAGACAGAGAGAGAGAGAGAGAGAGGAGCCTCGCTCTCTCTCTGTCTGTCTGATCTGCTAGCTTCTCTCTCCCTGTCTGTACTGCTAGCCTCTCTCTCTCTCTGTCTGTACTGCTAGCCTCTCTCTCTGTCTGTCTGTACTGCTAGCTGCTAACTCCCTGTAAAACACCCCCAAATAATACACCATTCTTGGAACAGGCATTAAGTCCATACAGTCACAACCACTCATATTCTACCAGGAAAATCCAAGCCAGTCAGCCCTGAGGGACTCTTCTCAGTAAACCAGTAACACTTTGTCCTCAGTATTTTTTTTTCTCTCTCTCTCTCTCACTCAGTCTCTCTCTCTCACTCAGTCTCTGTCTCTCACTCAGTCTCTCACTCTCTCTCTCTGTCCCTCTCTCTCTCTCACTCAGACTTACTCAGACTCCTTCTCTCTCAGTCTCCCTCTCTCTCTCTCACTCAGTCTCTCGCTCAGTCAGTATCTCTCTCGCTCACTCTGTCTCTCTCTCGCTCACTCTGTCTCTCTCTCGCTCACTCTGTCTCTCTCGCTCACTCTGTCTCTCTCTCGCTCTCTCAGTCTCTCGCTCTCTCAGTCTCTCGCTCTCTGTTTCTCGCTCTCTCGGTCTCTCTCGGTCTCTCTCGGTCTCTCTGTCTCTCGCTCTCTCTGTCTCTCGCTCTCTCTGTCTCTCGCTCTCTCTGTCTCTCTCTGTCTCTCGCTCTCTCTGTCTCTCGCTCTCTCTGTCTCTCGCTCTCTCTGTCTCTCGCTCTCTCTGTCTCTCGCTCTCTCTGTCTCACGCTCTCTCTGTCTCTCGCTCTCTCTGTCTCTCGCTCTCTCTGTCTCTCGCTCTCTCTGTCTCTCACTCTCTCTCGCTCTCTCTGTCTCTCGCTCTCAGTCTCTCTCGCTCAGTGGGCTATTCGCACAAAGACACAAGATGGGATATGAAAGTTGACGCTCACATCTCCCACTGCCTTTACACTGGCCGTGTGCGGGGGTGTGTGTGTGTGTGTTAGTTGGCCGTGAACTGCCCACGTGCCACATTCTCAAAGCAATTCGCTACAGTCATCAATATTACAAAATGCTGTCTTGTTGAATACAATGACTACCTGAGGACAGTGCAGTGCCTGACTCATCCTACTCACAACACCGTCTCACCCACTTCCCTTCACAATGTAATGTTGTCTGCCCTCAAACATGATTACAGGTTGTCGATGGAATGTCTCAAACAGTCAGACAGAACTGATTGAAGTCAAAAACGGAATATTTCTAGTGATTACTTACTTAAATATCTTATTTAACTAGGCAAGAACACTGTCCCCTGCCATTCATTTGTTTCCAGCCTCTCCTTCCTCCTCTCATTCCCTTTACATAAATCCTTCCATCCCTCTCTTCTTACCTTCACAGCTGCTGTGGCCCTCCTCGTAACCCGCTGAACAGCTGCACTTCCCGATGGGCACCAGCCACTCCCCTTCGGCGCTGCAGTGCATCCTGGGAGGGCTGTCCGTGTCCACCTCGGAATTGTTGACGCAGGCTCCCCTGACTTCCACCAGGGTGGCGAACGCCGCCTCGGCAACCGTATCGGAAAACACAGCCAGGTTCTGCACCGTGGCCAGGCAGCGCTTGTAGTACACCCGCACCGCCACCAAGGCCACGCACGCCCCCACGTCCTGGAACGCCAGGTGGAACCCTTTCCGGTTCAGATGTCCGATCTCCCGCACCTCCGTGTTGAGCTTCATCTTCCTCTCGCCCAGGTCGCCCTGCGTGAAGCTCTCGTCGGCGGCGATGGTGTCGATCTTGGTGTAGCGCTCCTCGCGGGTCACCCGGCCCAGGTCTTTGTCCGACTCCACGTAGAGCAGGTTGAAGGTCTCCTTGCAGGTGCCCGCCACGCCCGGGATGCTGTTGCAGTCGCGCAGCGTGAACTGCAGCTCCACGAAGATGCGCTGGCCGCCGCGCCGCGCCACCCAGCCCGTCTGCAGCCAGTTGTTCTGCAGCGCCGGCTCCATCACGTTACACACCTGGTAGGTCCTGATGGGCTTGTACTTCTCATCCACGCCACTGATCTCCTCCCACTGGGGAGATGGTGAGGAGAGGAGGTATGAGAGAGGGAGAGAGATAAAAGGAGGGATGAGGGGAGGCAGAAAGAGAGCGCGAGAGTAATGGATAGTGGGTGTGACAGAGGTATTGGAAGGAGGGAAGAGGGACAGACAAACACAGGAGCTGGTGAGGGTCATCTGAAAGACATTATAACCCAGACAGGGTACATGTAAATATCATGTGTGGGTTTCTGTCTGGTACCAGGGTTTCAGTCCTAGAGGAGTAAACAAAGAGAGAGAGAGAGAGAGAGAGAGAGGGAGAGAGAGAGAGAGAGAGAGAGAGAGAGAGAGAGAGAGAGAGAGAGAGTGTAAGGAGGAGTAAACAAGCCTCAGAGTGTGTGTGTGTGTGTTCATGTGTCTCCGCAGACACAAACCCACACATGATATTGAGAAGGAGTAAATGAGCCACCAGAGTGTGTATGTGTGTGTGTGTGTCTCAATCTCCACACAGAGAGACTAATTACAGTGGCGGGGGCCTCCACAGAGACTATATAGCTGTAAAGCAGCTCACAGCCGCCCACTGACACTACGGGGAGGGAAAATGCAAATGGCTGCCACGTCCAGAATGAACTGGGTAAATAAAGAACAGATGGGAGGGGAGATGTGCCCACATGGCCGTCGTCATTCTGGACTGCAGGTGAAATTGACTCACCATCCGTGCTGAACGAGCGACGGACAAGCTCTGCTAAATACTCTAGCGGGACTCTGCATTCGCCAAACAAATGAACACGTTGAAATATATCCATCAGGATTCTGTATTGTGTATCGTTTAATTGACGTCACAATAGTCAGGGAGATGTTCCTGGGTTAGATCGCACGGTCAGGCAAAACCCTGTCTATGGCCATTCATCCCAACTAGGGGCGAGGGTCTATATTCACGAAGCCTCGAGGGTAAGGAACGCTGATCTGAGATCAGTTTGGGCGTTTAAATCCTAACGAATGAGAGGGGAGACGCCTGGTGAACGTGGTGCTGGAGCGCTAGGCTCCTCCCACCACGCACGCCTCCCGCCACCCCCAGGCACAACTCATGGCGTCGCTGCACAGGAACACGTCGCAGTCCGTCGGGAAAAATACGAGGTCTTCAATTTGTGAGCGGTGATGAAATGTTAAGCCTGACGTTCACATTAACCGATGTCAGGGCTGATACGGAGATCGACCTTTTACACTGGAGAACCAGTTGAAGAAGCAGTTCATTGGTTATAATTACCCATCTGGTCACAGTATGGTGCTGCTAAGTCTACGTGGTGACACAGCCACAACATGACTCAGACACGCTTTCATCCTAAAAGGGGAGCTGGCTTCAGTGGTGCCGTGGTATATCCACGGGACACATTTAGCTTTCGATCTGTGACTTGTGGTCAACTTGTGGTCAGCTTGTGGTCCTCTGTAGCTCAGTCGGTAGAGCACGGAGCTTGCAAACGCTAGGATAGTGGGTTTGATTACCGGGACCAGCCATACGCCAAAATACATGCACGCATGCCTGTGAATCTTCTACGTGGCATACGTCATATGAACATACTGTGGTTGGAGCTACAACATGGGACTGGGTGGTTTATCTAAGCCTACGTCTTGTGGTTTTGGTGACAGACGGGTATGAATGACTTTCAAAATGTCCTAAAGCAGTCTGACTGTGTTATATGAACTGGACCAAGTCCATTCATTTCGGCTTCAGAACTTAGCATGTGGCCTCTTTTACAAGCTCCATCGATTCATTAAGAGCATAATAAATCCTCCAGTGTCTTGTATTGTACTGATAAAACCTATGAGTGGAAGATAAATGGGGAGCCGGTGACTTCAAAAACCACTTCATCTTCAGTCATTCTTTTTTTTTAAAAACCTCCCGCCACTGGCTATTATCCATCATTCATAAGTTGGCGTGTGGTTTTTACAAGCCAAAATCGATAGCGGAAGGGACAATTTATGTGGCTGTGTGTGTGTCTGGACGGTGGGCGCAGGGACGTCCTGTCCAGGATTAGACCATTGATTCGCGTGCAGTGATGAGCTCGGCTCTGTTCTGTTCAGGGAGGGACAGAGAGAGGCAGAATGAATGGAGGGGGAGGGAGGGAGGAGCGCAGAGGGGCAGAGAGGTGGGGCCAGCTGTCCACTAACAGTCCATTTGGGCAGCATGCTCCCTGGAACTGTGCCCACTGGGGGGGGGGGGGGGGCTGTTCTCAGTTAGAAGCAAGCTGGACTACTCCATGACACAAAGTGTGTAGATGTACACTGGCACGCACACCTATTCACATATGCATAGGCACATACATTCAAACATGCACTCGCACACTGACTCACAGACACACACACACACACACACACACACACACACACACACACACACACACACACACACACACACACACACACACACACAGACACACACACACACACACACGCGCACACACACACACACGCGCACACACACACACTCACAGACACACACACACACCCACACACACACACACACACACACACTCACAGACACACACACACACACCCAGGTAAAACATGTATATTCAAACACACACACTCACACTCACAGACACACACACACACACGCACTCACAGACACACACACACACACACACACACACACACACACAGGTAAAACATGTATATTCAAACACACACACACACACACACTCACACTCACAGACACACACACACACACACACACACACACACACACACACACACACACACACACACACACACACACACACACACACACACACACAGGTAAAACATGTATATTCAAAGTACACAACGGACTGGTACACTCACTCCATTGGAGGGGTACGACGTCCAGCCGAGCTCTGCCTGAGTTTCTTTAGAGTTCAGCAGGACCACTGGAAGAGAAAAGGTGGGAAAGAGACAGAAAAGAGAGGGAAAAGAAAGCGGGAGAACAGCATTAGGTCAGTCGAAGAACAGCACGCACGTCGTTCCATGCTGTCAAGTCAGAATCCAACACCATTCGTCATCTCACAGTCCCGTTGCATTAGGCATTTCAGTCAGTAAGCAGACACTCTTATCCAGAGTGACTTACAGAGGCATTCCTATTAGCAACCGCATGTCACAGTCATAGGAAGCCGACAAGGTGAATAATCTGTCCATGTGCCCTTGAGCAAGGCACTTAACCCTATTTTGCTCCAGGGGTGCAGTACTACTATGGCTGACCCTGTAAAACAACACGTTTCACTGCACCAATCCAGTGGATGTGACATCAAAACGTCTATTTTCTACATGTTTCCTGAATGAAGTAGATCAGCTTAGTCACTAGTCTCGATTACGCGCATTACATCACCGGTGGATATGATAGAGTGCTTACAAACATCTAGACTTCTTACAAATCTAGAGGATGCCCAGACCACCTCTCTGTGAAATAAGGAGGAGGGCAATAGCCACTGTAGTTGAGATTGACTCTTGGACATAACTTTAGAACACAGATGAAAATGAGGTGATGACACTCTTGAATAGCTGCACTTAAAGTAATAACAGCCCACATACAAATTGGAGATTTGGCTAATCCCAAAATACTTCCAAGTGATACAAATGTGTTTTCATAAGTGCATTGATAGCATCTGTTCAGGAACTAAGCTTGTAGGACAACATGTTTTTCATCCTGTAACTTTAAACAACAGCAGCTACTAGAAAACAAGCCGGGGCATTAAGGACACAAAGGGTATCCAGAGTCTAGACTCCTTTCAGCACCATGGACAGCAAACAGCTAGAGCCAGTGGTTCAGCACACTAGACAGCAACACAGCCACTGCTGCAGCTTCAGGACCTTGGACAGCACATGGTCAGCCATGACAACCTACATACAGAACTGCTTTTCAGGACCTTGGACAGCCCTCCAGTACCCATCCAACATTTAGGCAGCCTGACTACAGCAGCGTCGGTTTCTTTCGGATTCAACAGAACCTTGCACAGTGCAGCTATAATATTAATACCGGATGACACATAGCAACCATAGCAAGTCTTCACTGATACTTCAGAATCTTGGACAGCAGCGCTTCCATAAAAACCCACTGATATTTAGAAGCCTTTGACGGAGGCGCTTGCATAATGTGCCCCGTCAGCACCTTGGACAGTGCTCAGAACATTTTCCTGGACCCCACATCCTTGGAGAGAACTCTTTACACCCTGGGCCAGGCTCTGTTTATCACTGATAACACACAACATTTTAGAGCGCTATTAGAGAAGAGAGTAAGGGAGAGAGCAGGGAGAGAGCGAGAGAAAGGGGGGAGGGAGAGAAAAAAAGGGAGAGAGAGAGAGAAAGGGAGGGAGAGAGAGAAATGGGAGAGAGGGAGAGAGAGAGAAAGAGAGAGAGAGAGAGAAAGAGAGAGAGAGAGAAAGAGAGAGAAAGGGGGAGGGAGAGAAAAAAGGGGGAGGAAGAGAAAAAAAGGGAGAGAGAGAAAAAAGGGGAGAGAGAGAGAGAGAGAGAGAAAAGGGGGAAGGGGGGTAGAGAGAGAAAGAAAAGAAGGGGAGAGAGAGAGGAGAGAGAGAAAGGGGGGAAGGGGGGTAGAGAGAGAGAGAAAAGAAGGGGAGAGAGAGAGAGAGCGAGAGAGAGAGAGAGAGAGAGAGAAAAGGGGGAAGGGGGTAGAGAGAGAGAAAAGAAGGGTAGAGAGAGAGAGAAAAGAAGGGGAGAGAGAGAGAGGAGAGAGAGTAAAGGGATCAGAATGACAGATGCCAGAGTGTGATAGAGAGCGACTAAATAACGAAGGCAACGGGATCTGAAAGCCCCAGTCAGCAGTGCGTATGGAAAGTCAGTGTTCTGATCACACAATGACTAATCAGAATAATCCCACCCTAGTTAGACGTGCTAATGGTCCTTTGAGAGAGAGAGAGAGAGACTAATGAAATGGCCGTGACCAATATCAACAGCTAAACACAGATTTCCAGGGGATCATTTTATAAATAATTGTCTATAATTTAGTTTATGACAATGTGGATATCAGAGTCCAGCCGTGAATCTTAACGTTGTGGTTTTGATTCAGTGCCAATGGGGCTGGCTAGTGTCCTTCAAAGAGGATGTGATGAATGTCAACGCAGAGTTATGACACAATGTCAGATGTACAAAGTCATTTGATCAGAAGATTTATGACAGGTAGTATAAAACAACCTTTTGAAACGGAGAAAAATACTGCTAATCTCGCTTTGACGGCAATTTAACTAAGCAGCAAAGCAAGGAACATACAGCTGTTAGTCTAACTTTTCATTCTGTTCATTTCAGAAAGAGGACACTGGCGTCTATGACGTCAACGGAAGTCCTTTGTTGAAGTCCTATTTGTCTCAGGTACAAAGTGAAAGGGAATTGTCCTTTCCTCCAGCGGCAGCAGTGACGAGCCAGGCAGCCCTGGCATTCAACAGAAGGGCATTTAGTACTAAACACACAAATGAACTGGAGAGAGTCCTTGTTCCATCTAGCAAGTAAGTGCCTCTCTTTCGTCATCCTGAAAAGGCACTTGTGCATCGTTTACTCATTTGCGATGAAATTGGAGTTACTCGGCCTTACTGACACTGAATTCATATCCCTACATTGCTAGCAAGTAAAGACAAAAGGGATGGAATGAGGGAAGAGAGAGCGCTGTATGGAAGGATTATAACAGAACACTGTTCAATGAATAGAGCGAAGGCACATATTCTCCCACAATGGTTCCTAGAGAATGGCGGGGGCAGCAATTGTTAGCAGGGCAGTAGGTGTGTAAAAGGGTGAAAGGTAAAATGTTTCTTTGTGTTGCCATTTAATTAGCGATAGTGTGTTTGTGCGTGTGTGTCTGTTGCTCGCCTTTCAAATACATTTCACTACAGTGGTGAGAGCCACAGACTGAAGAGTGTACGACAGCGTGTTTATCTGAAAGGAGTGGGAAGAGCAGCCACGAAACAGACAGCAGGCTGGTGCCAGTGCTAATCTCCTTACACACACACACACACACACACACACACACACACACACACACACACACACACACACACACACACACACACACATTATATATATAATTCCCTTCCTGAGTCCCAGTGAAAGGGAGAATTATGAAATGAGCCCCATAAAGTTCAATAGAGAGGATTATCCACATGTTGTTCCAGTGTCCTCCCTGCAACCCCCAAGCAATGTATCAGGCTGCATCCACACCAGCAGGCCCGAGGCTCAGCCAGAGAGGAGACTGGGATAGGCAGGCCAATGACCCAGGGGGAGATCTTTTGTCCACACATTATCCCTCTAATAGGACGACACTAAGAAGTAGAGGGAGAGAGATAGATATACACACACAGAACAAAAATATGAACGCAACATGTAAAGTGTTGGTCCCATGTTTCATGAGCCAAAATAAAAGATGTCAGAAATGTTTCATACGCACCCAAAAGCTTATTTCTCTCAACTTTTGTGCACACATTTGTTTACATCCCGGTTAGTGAGCATTTCTCCCTTGCCAAGATAATCCAGCCACCTGACAGGTGTGGTATTTCAAGAAGCTGAATAAACAGCATGAACATTACACAGATGCACCTTGTGCTGGGGACAATAAAAGGCCACTTATTTTTTAAATTTTTTTTACAGTTTCTCACACAACACAATGCCACAGGTGTCTCAAGTATTTAGATCATTTAGCAGTACGTCCAACCGGCCTCACAACACGTGTAACCACGCCAGCCCAGGACCTCCACACCCGGCTTCTTCACCTCAGACCACGTGGGACCACGCCAGCCCAGGACCTCCACACCCGGCTTCTTCACCTCAGACCACGTGTAACCACGCCAGCCCAGGACCTCCACACCCGGCTTCTTCACCTCAGACCACGTGGGACCACGCCAGCCCAGGACTTCCACACCCGGCTTCTTCACCTCAGACCACGTGGGACCACGCCAGCCCAGGACCTCCACACCCGGCTTCTTCACCTCAGACCACGTGGGACCACGCCAGCCCAGGACCTCCACACCCGGCTTCTTCACCTCAGACCACGTGGGACCACGCCAGCCCAGGACCTCCACACCCGGCTTCTTCACCTCAGACCACGTGTAACCACGCCAGCCCAGGACCTCCACACCCGGCTTCTTCACCTCAGACCACGTGGGACCACGCCAGCCCAGGACTTCCACACCCGGCTTCTTCACCTCAGACCACGTGGGACCACGCCAGCCCAGGACCTCCACACCCGGCTTCTTCACCTCAGACCACGTGGGACCACCCCAGCCCAGGACCTCCACACCCGGCTTCTTCACCTCAGACCACGTGGGACCACCCCAGCCCAGGACCTCCACACCCGGCTTCTTCACCTCAGACCACGTGGGACCACCCCAGCCCAGGACCTCCACACCCGGCTTCTTCACCTCAGACCACGTGGGACCACGCCAGCCCAGAACCTCCACACCCGGCTTCTTCACCTCAGACCACGTGAGACCACGCCAGCCCAGGACCTCCACACCCGGCTTCTTCACCTCAGACCACGTGGGACCACGCCAGCCCAGGACCTCCACACCCGGCTTCTTCACCTCAGACCACGTGTAACCACGCCAGCCCAGGACCTCCACACCCGGCTTCTTCACCTCAGACCACGTGTAACCACGCCAGCCCAGGACCTCCACACCCGGCTTCTTCACCTCAGACCACGTGGGACCACGCCAGCCCAGGACTTCCACACCCGGCTTCTTCACCTCAGACCACGTGGGACCACGCCAGCCCAGGACCTCCACACCCGGCTTCTTCACCTCAGACCACGTGGGACCACGCCAGCCCAGGACCTCCACACCCGGCTTCTTCACCTCAGACCACGTGGGACTACGCGAGCCCAGGACCTCCACACCCGGCTTCTTCACCTCAGACCACGTGGGACCACCCCAGCCCAGGACCTCCACACCCGGCTTCTTCACCTCAGACCACGTGGGACCACCCCAGCCCAGGACCTCCACACCCGGCTTCTTCACCTCAGACCACGTGGGACCACCCCAGCCCAGGACCTCCACACCCGGCTTCTTCACCTCAGACCACGTGGGACCACGCCAGCCCAGGACCTCCACACCCGGCTTCTTCACCTCAGACCACGTGGGACCACGCCAGCCCAGGACCTCCACACCCGGCTTCTTCAACTGCGGGATCGTCTGAGATCATTCAACTAAACTGTGGGTTTGCACAACCAAATAACTTTTGCGCAAGCTGTCATAAACAGTCTCAGGGAAGCTCATCTGCGTGCTCGTCATCCTCGCCAGGGTCTTGACCTGACTGCAGGACAGCGTTGTAACTGACTTCAGTGGGCAAATGCTCACCTTCGATGGCCACTGGCATGCTGGAGAAGTGTGCTCTTCACGGATGAATGCCGGTTTCAACTGTTCCCGAGCAGGTGGCAGACAGCGTGTATAGCGTCGCGTGGGAAAGCGGTTTGCTGATGTCAACGTTGTGAACAGAGTGCAACATGGTGGCGGTGGGGTTATGGTATGGGCAGGCATAAGCTACGGACAACGAACACAATTGCATTTTATCGATGGCAATTTGAATGCACAGAGATATACAGTGATGAGTCCCGAGGCCCATTGTCGTGTAATTCGTCAGCCGCCATCACCTCGTGTTTCAGCATGATAATGCACGGCCCCATGTTGCAAGGCTCTGTACACAATTCCTGGAAGCTGACAATGTCCCAGTTCTTCCGAGGCCTGCATACCCACCAGACATGTCAGCCATTGAGCATGTTTGGGATGCTCTGTTCCAGTTCCCACCAATATCCAGCAATTACACACACCCATTGAAGAGGAGTGGGACAACATTCCACAGGCCATAATCAACAGCCTGATCAAGTCTATGTGAAGGAGATCTGTCACGCTGCATGAGACAAATGGTGGTCACACCAGATACTGACTGGTTTTCTGATCCACGCCCCTACCTTCTTTTAAGGTATCTGTGATCAACAGATGCACATCTGTATTCAGTCATGTGAAATCCATAGATTAGGGCCTAATGAATTCACTTCAATTGACTGATTTCCTTATATGAACTGTAACTTAGTAAAATCGTTGAATTTGTTGCTCAGTGTATTATGATTTCACAGTAGATGTCGATGTGCAGTTTGCGGCGGAAACAAATCGGTCTTGACGCCGGCTGATATGTAGGTGGCATTTCTTTTATACTCATCCCTTGCATGGTCACAATCATGCTCAGTCCCACATTGGCTTCATTTGATCCTTTTTATAATATGATTTTTGTGTACAAACTCTGACTTAAAAAAATGCAGTTGAACATGAACGGCTACATGAGCGCAGACAAAAACGGATGAGTGTAAAATACAGAAGACACAAACACACACATAATAATTCCACTCCCCGGGTCCCAGCGAAAAGGTTCAAAAACGTCAACCATGTAAATACAAACAAAGATATTTTTTGAAAAGATAATGGACTTATATATTTTCTAAGTTGCAATGTGTTCTTTTTTAGGCAACCTGACCAAATCCATAGAAATTTGAGGTCTATACCTGTCACTCTCATTGAAAGCAAGTCAAAGAAGTGGTAGAGCTGTTCTATGCGCTCTATTTCTACGCTTCAGTTGAGTTTTTGCTACTTTTTCTTTGGGTTTTGTACACCAGATTCAAAACAGCTGAAAAAAAACGTATTTTTGTTGATGGAAAATATATTTCACAGCGGTTTAGATGGTACAATGATGCTCTACACCAGTGGTCACTAACCTTTTCTGATTCAAGATCACTTTCTATAGACCCAATACATTATCACTGCATATTGGCTATGCTTCAGTTGCTCTGCCAATGTTGTTTAGAAATCATTTAGAAATTATATTACAAATTTAGGTATTTGATCACACTGGTAATATACCATTTGTTGTATTAATTGTAAGACACAGTTAAGTGAGCATAATATATATAAATATATTACACACACACACACACACACACACACACACACACACACACACACACACACACACACACACACACAATTCAAAAGGTTGGGGTCACTTAGAAATGTCCTTGTTTTTGAAAGAAAAGCACCTTTTTTTGTCCACTTAAAATAACATCAAATTGATCAGAAATACAGTGTAGACATTGGTAATGTTGTAAATGACTATTGTAGCTGGAAACGGATGATTTTTAATGGAATATCTACATAGGCGTACAGAGGCCCATTATCATCAACCATCACTCCTGTGTTCCAATTGCACGTTGTGTTAGCTAATTCAAGTTTATCATTTCAAAAGGTTAATTGATCATTAGAAAACACTTTTGCAATTATGTTAGCACAGCTGAAAACTGTTCTGATTAAAGAAGCAATGAAACTGTCCTTCTTTAGACTAGTTGAGTATCTGGAGCATCAGCATTTGTGGATTCGATTACAGACTCAAAATGGCTAGAAACAAATAACTTTCTTCTGAAACTCAGTCTATTCTTGTGAATGAAGGTTATGCCAAGAATTGCCAAGAAACTGAAGATCTCATACAAGGCTGTGTACTACTCCCTTCACAGAATAGAGCAAACTGGCTCTAACCAGAATAGAAAGAAGAGTGGGAGGACCCGGTACAGAACTGAGCAAGAGGACAAGTACATTAGTGTCTAGTTTGAGAAACAGACGCCTCACAAGTCCTCAATTGGCAGCTAGCTTCATTAACTAGCACCCGCAAAACACCAGTCTCAATGTCAACAGTGAAGAGGCTACTCCGGGATGATGGCCTTCTAGGCAAAGTTGCAAAGAAAAAGCCATATCTCAGACTGGCCAATAAAAATAAAATGGTCAAAAGAACAGACACTGGACAGAGGAAGATTGGAAAAAAAGTGTAATGGACAGACAAATCTAAATTTGAGATGTTCAGATCACAAAGAAGAACATTCTTGAGACACAGAAAAAATGAAAAGATGCTGGAGGTGTGCTTGACGCCATCTGTCAAGCATGGTGGAGGCAATGAGATGGACTGGGGGTGCTTTGTGTGTTAAAGTGGTAGATTTGTACAGGGTAAAAGGGATCTTGAAGAAGGAAGGCTATCACTCCATTTTGCAACGCCATACCGTGTGGACGGCACTTAATTGGAGCCAATTTCCTCCTACAACAGTACAATGAACCAAAGCAGAGCTCCAAACTATGCAATAACTATTTAGGGAAGAAGCAGTCAGCTGGTATTCTGTCTATGATGGAGTGGCCAGCACAGTCACCGGATCTCAACCCTATTGAGCTGTTGTGGGAGCAGCTTGACCGTATGTAAGAAGTGCCCAGCAAGCCAATCCAACTTGTGGGAGGTGCTTCAGGAAGCATGGGGTGAAATCTCTTCAGATTACCTCAACAAATTGACAACTAGAATGCCCAAGGTCTGCAAGGTTGTAGTTGCTGCAAATGGAGGATTCTTTGACAAAAGCTTGAAGTTTGAAGGACACAATTATTATTTCAAGTTAAAAATCATTATTTAAAACCTTGTCAACGTCTCGACTATTTTTCCTATTCAATTTGCAACTAATTTCACGTATGTTTTCATGGAAAACAAGGACATTTCTAAGTGACCCCAAACTTTTGAACAGAGTGTATGCAGTACCAGTGAAAAGTTTGGACACACCTACTCATGCAAGGGTTTTTCTTTATTTTCACTATTTTCTACATGGTAGAATAATAGTGAAGGCATCAAAACTATGCAAACACGTGAAATCATGTAGTAACCAAAAAAAGTGTTTTATATTTGAGATTCTTCAAAATAGCCGCCCTTTGCCTTGATGACAGCTTTGCACACTCTTAGCATTCTCTCAACCTGCTTCATGAGGTAGTCACCTGGAATGCATTTCAATTAGCCTCTACTGGATCAAGTCCCGAAATCTGGACAGGTGTTGCTCAATATGCAACAATGTGACTAGAATGACGCTGTAAACAACAGCCAACTTTCCGGGACATAGACATGTCTTATAAGGGCAGAAAGCTTAAAGTATTGTTATTCTAACTGCAGTGTCCAATTTACAGTAGCTATTACAGTGGAAAAAGACCATGCTATTGATTGAGGAGACTGAACAACAACAAAAACACTTTATCACGGCCACTGGTTTGATACATTCACCTCTGAAGGTAAATAATGTACTTACGTTCAGTAATCTTGCTCTGATTTGTCATCCTGAGGGTCCCAATGTAGCGTAGTTTTATCAAACAAAATCTATTTTCATATCCTAACACGATTCATGTTGTATACAGCGTTTCTCATGAACTACAGTTCAAAAGTTTGGGGTCACTTAGAAAAGTCCTTGTTTTTGAAAGAAAAGCAGATTTTTTTGTCCATTAAAATAACATCAAATTGTGTAAATACAGTGTAGACATTGTTAATGTTGTAAATGACTCTTGTAGCTGGAAACGGCAGATTTTTAATGGAATATCTACATAGGCCACACACACGCACGCGCACGCGCACACGCACACGCACACACACACACACACACACACACACACACACACACACACACACACACACACACACACACACACACACACACACGGCCAAAAGTTGAGAATGACACAAATATTAATTTTCACAAAGTCTGCTGCCTCAGTTTGTATGATGGCAATTTGCATATACCCCAGAATGTTATAAAGAGTGATCAGATGAATTGCAATTAATTGCAAAGTCCCTCTTTGCCATGCAAATGAACTGAATCCCCAAAAAACATTTCCACTGCATTTCAGCCCTACCACAAAAGGACCAGCTGACATCATGTCAGTGATTCTCTTGTTAGCACAGGTGTGAGTGTTGACGAGGAAAAGGCTGGAGATCACTCTGTCATGCTGATTGAGTTTGAATAACAGACTGAAAGCCTCAAAAGGAGGGTGGTGCTTGGAATCATTGTTCTTCCTCTGTCAATCATGGTTACCTGCAAGGAGACACGTGCCGTCATCATTGCTTTGCAGAAAAAGGGCTTCACAGGCAAGGATATTGCTGCCAGTAAGATTGCACCTAAATCAACCATTTATCGGATCATCGGGCACCACCAGTACAAAGCTTGCTCAGGAATAGCAGCAGGCAGGTGTGATGGCTTGGTGTCAAGAAGGGCAGCAAAGAAGCCACTTCTCTCCAGGAAAAACATCAGGGACAGGCTGATATTCTGCAAAAGGTACAGGGATTGGACTGCTGAGAACTGGGGTGAAGTCATTTTCTCTGATGAATCCCCTTTCCGATTGTTTGGGGCATCTGGAAAAAAGCTTGTCCGGAGAAGACAAGGTGAGCACTACCATCAGTCCTGTGTCATGCCAACAGTAAAGCATCATGAGACCATTCATGTGTGGGGTTGCTTCTCAGCCAAGGGAGTGGGCTCACTCACAATTTTGCCTAAGAACACAGCCATGAACAAAGAATGGTACCAACACATCCTCCGAGAGCAACTTCTCCCAACCATCCAGGAACAGTTTGGTGACAAACAATGCCTTTTCCAGCATGATGGAGCACCTTGCCATAAGGCAAAAGTGATAACTAAGTGGCTCGGGGAACAAAACATCAATGTTTTGGGTCCATGGTCAGGAAACTCCCCAGACCTTAATCCCATTGAGAACTTGTGGTCAATCCTCAAGAAGCGGGTGGACAAACAAAATCCACAAATTCTGACAAACTCCAAGCATTGATTATGCAAGGATGGGTTGCCATCAGTCAGGATGTGGCCCAGAAGTTAATTGGCAGCATGCCAGGGCGGATTGCAGAGGTCTTGAAAAAGAAGGGTCAACAACTGCAAATATTGACTCTGCATCAACTTCATGTAATTGTCAATAAAAGCCTTTGACACTTATGAAACACTTGTATTTATACTTCAGTATTCCATAGTAACATCTGACAAAATATCTGAAGACACAGAAGCAGCAAACTTTCTGGATATTTGTATTTGGATATTAATATTTGTGTCACTCAAAACCTTTGGCCACGACTGTACACACGCGCGCGCGCGCGCGCACACACACACACACACACACACACACACACACACACACACACACACACACACACACACACACACACACACACACACACACACACACACACACACACACACACACACACACACACACACACACACACACACACACACACACACACACACACACACACACACACACACGTTCAAAAGTTTGGGGTCACATAGAAATGTCCTTGTTTTTGAAAGAAAAGCACATATACACATTAAATGTACTATTAGACTGAAGGGGAGGGAAAGAGCAGCGGCGAGGCTGCCTCTCACCGGAGTTACCGTCCCTCAGCTGAGGAAAGGGGACAGTCTGCCGACGGGCAAAACTCAAGTCGCACTACATTATTTCTGCCTCGCGCACCAATACATGTTGTTACTCCTGTGACCAGAGAAAGTGAAATAGTCCTTGATATTTAAAAAAAAGACACAAGCCGCTAATAATGACAACGCAATCTTGTTGGAACACTTTGCTATACTCATTTCATTGCAGCTACTGCAGCTGGTGGCTTCTAAAGGCATTGAACAAAGTGTTGACAGGGCTGAATAACAACTTAAACACAAAAACAGCAGCTGTTTGCTGTATTTTAGTTGAGTCTGCAGTTATGGTTGTAAAAGTTTTGTAATCTCACCGTATGAACTTTGCGGTGCGCTCGAGACTTCTTTTTACAGTGTGTGGCTCGACGAAACTGTGCAGACACCGTGATCTGAGCCATCTGATTGGCCAGCGGTAGAATTATAAGTGCTCTTGATTTGCCCTCTGGGCCTGCTGGGTAGCCGGAGAACTACCTTCAGACACATGACATGGTTCATAATGGAGTCACTTTGCCTTCCCGGCGCTAGGGCTGCTGAATTAAGTGCACCTACCACCAACAGTGCGGAACACATTCAAGACAAATAGGAACGCAAGGCTTTATCGTTTGATTTTTTTACAGAAATGTTTGGTGATCGATTATGAATGCCTTGGAGATTGACCAGTCGGTTGGTGATCGACTATGAATGCCTTGGAGATTGACCAGTCGGTTGGTGATCGATTATGAATGCCTTGGAGATTGACCAGTCGGTGTGGTGATCGACTATGAATGCCTTGGAGATTGACCAGTCGTTTGGTGATCGACTATGAATGCCTTGAAGATTGACCAGTCGGTGTGGTGATCGACTATGAATGCCTTGAAGATTGACCAGTCGGTTGGTGATCGACTATGAATGCCTTGAAGATTGACCAGTCAGTTGGTGATCGACTATGAATGCCTTGAAGATTGACCAGTCGGTGTGGTGATCGACTATGAATGCCTTGAAGATTGACCAGTCGCTTAGTGATCAACTATGAATGCCTTGAAGATTGACCAGTCGGTGTGGTGATCGACTATGAATGCCTTGAAGATTGACCAGTCAGTTGGTGATCGACTATGAATGCCTTGAAGATTGACCAGTCAGTTGGTGATCGACTATGAATGCCTTGAAGATTGACCAGTCGGTTGGTGATCGACTATGAATGCCTTGAAGATTGACCAGTCGGTTGGTGATCGACTATGAATGCCTTGAAGATTGACCAGTCGGTTGGTGATCAACTATGAATGCCTTGGAGATTGACCAGTCGGTGTGGTGATCGACTATGAATGCCTTGAAGATTGACCAGTCGGTTGGTGATCAACTATGAATGCCTTGAAGATTGACCAGTCGGTTGGTGAATACTGCTCGACACTAGACTTGCTTGATTTGTTACAAACTGAAATTAGGCGAACTATTAGAATGTTAGCAACCAGGAAATGGCAAGCGATGTCTGCATAGTGCATCTTTAAGTAACAATGTTTGAGCACTAACAATCAACAAAATAAAAGCTACACAGTCAGAGAGAATAGAATATTCCCAAAACAATCAATTGTGCAGTATTGACTTTGTTATTATGTTTGAGCATAAGAACACACAGCATTAGCGATGGCAAAATGAATAAACTTTCATCTCCAATAATGGGGTCTAAGGAGCACTGCCTTTTCTCTGATGCTTCTTACACACTCAAACACACCTCAGTGTGTTAACTCTAAAATGAGCGCAAGTGCTATGTGGATAGGAGGCTTTGTCATGGCAACACACTTGGGTTCTGTCCAGTTGCTGCTATGTTAAATGTGTCTCAGCTCTTTTTCGACATTCATTCCCTTACTCGCCGAGTCTCAGACCATCTCTCCATCCCTCGCCCTTGGTCTCGTTCTCGCTCACCCCTCTCTCTCTCTCTCTGGACTGTTTCCCACATGACGGTATATGACAGGTGGTTGGGTGGCTGGTAGCAGCCTTGAATGTGAATGACCACCTGTTCAGAGGCATCGTCTCTGGCTGTTCTCTCCCCGTCAGAGAGAGACAACAGAGTATCACAGCTCCTGACCAGCCAGCTCTGAATGCAGCCCTGAGCTGCTCTAGGATCAGCCCCCCCTCCATATAATCATATCCATTATGATCTAAAAGGTGAAGAACTGATCCTGAATGAGCACGCCAACTCTGCTCTTATGTCAACTGAGGACTGGGGGAAAATGCAGCAAATGCCTAAGTGAAAATAGTCTCTATTCCCTTTTTGAAAGACAGATGATTTTTTAATTTGGGAGGGAAATTCTTAAAGGGGAGTAATTGTGTGTCTGGAGGTGATGCAGTCGGGGGAGCGTTGAGGAGAGGGGTGCCAGGTTTCATTCCTGGGAGAACCTATAGGAAACGCTGAGGCAGCCTGCCAGGTTCATTATAAACCAGAGCTGTGCCAGCCTGTGCCAGGGTGCCTGGGACTAATGTGGCCGGAGACTACAAGGAGTCCAGTATGGTCCCATCTAAACAAACAGAGTTTAAAATGGCGAAGAGGTGCACAATTCCACAAAGTCAGCTGAGGCTCAGTCAGTATGGGAGAGTTCTAGACAGTGTCCCGGTGTAATGTGGTAATGGCCTTGCTTTCAGAGCGAGGACAGGAAAGGACAGGGAGCCCCAGAGGGGGAGGAAAACCTCTGGCTTCAGCTCCGGCTCCGTCTCGGCCCTCCGAGGCACTGGATGTGCTTACATAACCAAGAGAAAGAGAGAGAGAGAGAGAGAGAGAGAGAGAGAGAGAGAGAGAGGTTGAAAGCGAGGGAAAGAGCAAAAGAGAGCAGGACTTTGAGTACTGCTGGGGTAATGGCTAGACATGGGAGAAATAAAGTGCAGAGGCAAAGGTTGACCTATAAAATAATGCATATTTGATGCATGGCATGCGTATGAAGAGATGCATTCTGACACGTCTGCAGTGCAGTGGGCACAGGCACATACAGCCACGTAAAGCCACGGCACAGTTGAGCACACACGTGGGTCGATGCATGGGAAGCACCCACATGCAAACAGTTAATAATTACTACCCTTATATTAGCTATAATAACAAGGGGAGTGTTTGCCTGTCCAACCCCCTACTGTGTAAAGGGATAATGGGAGAATAGATGACGATAAGGTTGAATCCCCTACCCCTCTCCACTCCACACACACACACACACACACACAATTAGGCTCATTTGTCGCAGTACCAACCGGGAGACTTAACCTTTTTGTTCTGGGTGTCCCGCTTCAAATGTCAGCAGCAAAGCAGCAGCGTTGCGGTGGCGCGTGTTGGGGGCAGCTTTTCCTGTGTGAGAGGACCTGATAACCCCTTTCAGATGACTTCTGCATTATTGAGGCTGTATCGCTGGTGTGGTGCCTTCCATTTCCAACAGGCCCAGTCAAGCAGAATGATGCATTATTTAACCGGACAGAGAGGTGCTATTGGAGGAGGAGCGGTAGCGTCAGAGCGAGAGTCCGTTTGTCTTTTACGGTCTTTTACGTTTGTCTTTTACGGTCTCTCAATCACCCCCCCCCCCCCCTTTCTCATGCTCACCTTTGTAGCCTCGCTCACCTTCTCTGCGTCTCTACTTCGCCGCCTCACTGTTTCTCCTTTCCCTCTAACCCACTTCCTCGTTCTCTATTTTCCTCTCCCTCCCTGGTCTTGCTACCCCACCCCCCTCCCCACCCTCTAACTTTCTCCTCTCTCTTATGAATAAGGAGCAGTGAGAGATCAGTGGTTACATAAGTGAACCCAGCTCCAAGGCTTTGTGCCGACTTTGTTTTTCCATCTAGTTCAATTAGAGAATCTACTTTAGATTAAACTAGACCGTCTCCGCCTCCTTCACCCCACACTATTTCTCCCTCAGTCTCCCAATCCCCCGCTTGCTCTGCTCAATGACTGAATAGTACCTGCGGCCGTGCTCGTGTCAAGGTCGACACGGGGTTGAAACACACGCACATGACAGGGAAGACGGTGAATTCAAATAAAAAGCTTTGGAGCAGCAGCAATTCTGTATCCGAGGCGTCTCTCTCTCTCACACACACACACACACACACACACACACACACACACACACACACACACACACACACACACACACACACACACACACACACACACACACCACCTCTCAGAGTAGCCTATGGTGTGCTGTGCTGTACCAACAACACAATCAGCAGGTTGGTCTGCTCTGCTCAAGAGGGAACAAAGGCACCAACCAATACAGAGCTTCCCATTACAACCCATAGAGGGAGGATGAGCAGAAGGCGAGAAGAGGGGGGAGAACGAATGAACAAAGTGACACACAGAGGGGTAAACGGTAAACAATGTCCACAAATGGATCGCGACAAGCTGGCCGGTCCCTGGACAGAAAGACCAGTCCTGAGGGGTGGGGGCGGGGTGGCGACACCATTATCGGACGCATTGATCTTCATTCCACTGATGAACGATGGCAAGGGGGACGAACGCCGATAGGAAGTGCGGAGAGGGAGTCATCAATCAATACGCGGCACCGTGACCTGGCTGGTCGATAGGGCTGACAGCCAATCAATCAATAGGAAATATAACTAGCACTGGTGTAGGAAGGCGTCTGGGCGAATCGATAGGCTAGAAATACCGTCTGTCTGCGCTACAACAAGTCTGTGTAAATGTAGTGAAGGGCAATGATGAGAACGGGACTCTAAATGCCACACACACACCCCTGATGCTCTGGTCCACACACACACCCCTGATGCTCTGGTCCAGAGATGGAAAAAAATCTGATGAGCTCAGCAGTGTAATGGGTAGATGCCGAGGCGTGTGTGTGTGTGAGTTCACACTGTGTGAGTGCATACATGCGTTGTTTCAGAATCCCTCAACACCCTGGGTGCTGCTGGCCAGATGGACGTACTGACCCCTCACCCCTCAGTCACAGGAGTCTAAGCTCCACTGAGCAGCCATGCAGGTGGACTGACTCAATGAGACCAGAGTGAGCCTCGTCAGCACAAATGATCCGGGAGAAGAGACTAGAGACAGTCCCTCCAGGACAGGACTGCGTGCACTCCACAAGAACCACGTGGAAAAAGGGAAGGCTGGGAGACCACAACAAGGGTGTGTCCAAAGACCAAAAGCAATCACCACGATGCACAAACCAACCGTAGATGCCTACCACTCAAACAACTGCATGGAAACACACGCACACGCACACACACATACCCCAAGGAGTGTCCTCGGACAACCATCATTAATTGTCGAGGCGGAAAATAAATAATTTGTGCGACTCAATTGCAGTTTGGTTAACGGGCAATTTCAATTTCAATTTCAGTAATGGAATCAAAGTGCTTGTCTTATGACAGATAAAGCACTCTCGCACCAACTGTCTCTTTGTCACCGCACAAACACACACACGCATGCACCCCCACACACACACAATCCCCAGGGAGACACTGAACTTTTGCTTTGCACCAATGACTGTCAACACCCACAGATCCTTGTCATGACGATGGTCTCATTTCATCAATTGTTTATTTGCTAATCTGGGGCCAGATAATGGAATGGTATTAATCCAGTAATATTTCTTAAAATAGTATATTTATCCTACTTATGGAAACGGGGTCGTAAAATGTATGCATGCATTACTAATCCTTACAAAGTGTCTGCTAAATTGCATATAATTATTATATATTAAAGGTACTTTTGTATACTTTTTTAGCTAGAGATGCATGATATATTGGTAAACCTATTGGAATCGGCCGATATTAGCTAAAAATGCCAATGTCAATTTTAACGGCAATGTGCAAAACCGATGTCAAAGCTATCGCGCATACCTATACAGTCTTGACACCACGCCAAATTTTGCGCTACAACGTGCAACACAGCATTCCTAACCTAGCCCACAATGTCTGCTGTGTGGATCGAGCAGTCAACAAGTCGAGCAGTCAACAAGTCGAGCAGTCAACAAGTCGAGCAGTCAACAAGTCGAGCAGCCATTAGAAAGAGGAAGATCATTTCAGCGAGACAACTCAAAGGCGAAATCCATTCAAGCCAAGATAATGGAATTCATTACCCTTGACAATCCAGCGTTCTCTGCCGTGGGTGATGTTGGCGTTCGCCGACTGGTCGAGCACCGGGTACACTTTTATTCATTATTTTTGTGCTATTTTTCAGATGTTGCCCTACCGGAGTTACACAGCAATAGCGCCACTGCTATTAGCTTCACAACTGACATTTGGACCGGCGATATCAGCCCCGTGGGCATGCGGAGTCTGACAGCACAGTGGGTCGTGGAGGATTTCGTACTGAGGAAAGTCGTATTGCATACTCATGAGCATGCTGGTTGTCATACCGCTGCTGCCATGTCCATGACATTTGAGAACACGTTTGAAACTTGGAAGCATGAACACACTAGCTAGCTCCATTCGAATACCTGACTGGAGAAATAAGCTCAGTTGGTTGGAGCATGGTTCTGGTAACACCAAGTTGTGGGTTTGATTCCCACATGGGCCACAAATACTACACTGACAAGCCTGTGTGTTCATAGTAAGATGCTTGAGATCAAATTAACCGCCCAAATGACCATAACAACACCTTCCACGGAGTCAGTGACACACACATCGTCACTCTCATGCACTCCTACTTGTCACTTGTGAAATGCCTGCGCACCCCCTAGTGACACACATTAACACAACGGCTCAGATGACAGCAATTAGTCGATTCTGTTACCGCCGAGGGGGAGAAATCCACCACCATTCACGCATAAACTGTCAAAACTGCTCCAGATGGCCTGGATAATTATAGTCCTGTCGACACGCTTGTTGTCTGATCACTTGTACAGTAGATTGTCATATGAGGCAAGTAACAGCAATCCATTTTTAAATTTTATTTTACCTTTATTTAACTAGGCAAGTCAGTTAATAAGAACAAATTCTTATTTTCAATGACGGCCTAGGAACAGTGGGTTAACTGCCTGTTCAGGGGCAGAACGACAGATTTGTACCTTGTCAGCTCGGGGGATTTGAACTTGCAACCTTCCGGTTACTCGTCCAACACTCTAACCACTAGGCTACCCTGCCGCCTCAGGGCTGCCATGCCGTTCAACCTACAGCATAAACAATCCAAATCAACAGACATTTGTATCATGTACTCGGGCTACGCCTAAGGATCCATATATAGGAAGACCACTAGTGGAAACGTGTTGCAGTTGTGTGTCCTGATGTACAATGCCGATTGCTCCTACATGTATTCCTTTGTAAATATATTTTGGCTAATAGTTCACTAAGGTTTACTGCAACGTATTGGCCGCCTAATCGCCTTCTTTCGAAGAACTGTACTTGCAACCTGTCGTTATATTCATATACGGCAAACAGAATGGCCCACAGAATGGTGTTGTACCTTCCTATGGCTTCTTCTGAATCACACCGGAGGGCTGTAATTGAAGCGTAGGAATAGAATGACCCCTCTGAACACCTCTCCCCTCTATGTAAACTAACTTGTTGACGTCCTGGGGCTTAATGGTCAGATGTGGCTGCCCTCCAATAGCCTCCTGACACCTATCCGCCCATCGTTACACAGGGGTCAGAGGTCAACCACCCCTCTGAGGGGCTCTGCCGTAGACCCAGGGTTTGTGTCGACCAATCAACAACGGGGGAATGCACAGGAACCAACGAGGACACCTGAAAGGGACGTAGGGGCTTTGGGGAAGCATGTATGCGCCTCAGATAGAATGCAGCTCATTAATATATGCGCCAGCTTGTTTTCAGCCTAGTAGAGAACGACATGGTTCTCTGCCTAAGGCTCTTACACCAATCTCCATCGCTGAGCCAAATGGATTGATTGGGCCATTTGAATAAGCCTCTTATGTAGGCTCCTATTACAGTATACATTGACATGAGAGGATGACAGACCAGGCTCTGTCTGTCTGTCTGTCTGTCTGTCTGTCTGTCTGTCTGTCTGTCTGTCTGTCTGTCTGTCTGTCTGTGTCTCTGTCTGTCTCTGTCTGTCTGTCAAAGATGCTCTCAAATATCAACCCTGTCATTTAGAGTCAGTGACCTAGGCTGGGGGAGAGATGTTAGAGGGGTCATTCGATTTCTACGCTTAAAAACAGCCCTCCAATGTTTCGGTCTGAATGAGGAGGGAGGGGCTCTTGGGGGACTTTTGTCCAATCATGGCATGCTAAAACCTGACTCCCTTAGCGGTTAGAGTGTAGGGCTGACGAGTAGCGGTTAGAGTGTAGGGCCAGTAACAAATGTTTCTGGTTAGAATACCCAAGCCGTCAAGGTAGAAAATCTGTTGATGTGTCCTTTAGCAAGGAACTTAACCCTATTTTGCTCCAGGGGTGCGTACTACTATGGCTGACCCTGTAAAACAATTATGAAAATGGAACAGGGGATGAACATTGTTGGAACACTTAGAAAGTCAAAAATAATTTGATTCCCGCTGAGGCCACCCATACGAAAAAAGGATGCTCGCATGACTAAGTCGATTTTGGATAAAAAATCATATTATAAAAAGGATCAAATGAAGCCAATGTGGGACTGAGCATGATTGTGACCATGCAAGGGATGAGTATAAAAGAAATGCCACCTACATATCAGCCGGCGTCAAGACCGATTTGTTTCCGCCGCAAACTGCACATCGACATCTACTGTGAAATCATAATACACTGAGCAACAAATTCAACGATTTTACTAAGTTACAGTTCATAGAAGGAAATCAGTCGATTGAAATAAATTCATTAGGACCTAATCTATGGATCTCACGTGACTGGGCAGAGGCGCAGCCATGGGTGGGCGTTGGGAGGGCATAGGCCGACCCACTGGGGAGCCAGGTCCACCCACTGGGGAGCCAGGCCTAGCCAATCAGAATATGCGTTCACCCCCCCCCCCCCACAAAAAGTATTTATTACAGGTAGAAAGACCACTCAGCACCTTCCCTCACCCTCCTCAGATGATCTCGCAGGTGAAGAAGCCAGATGTGGATGTTCTGGGCTGGCGTG
This sequence comes from Oncorhynchus nerka, assembly GCF_034236695.1. NCBI lineage: Eukaryota > Metazoa > Chordata > Actinopteri > Salmoniformes > Salmonidae > Oncorhynchus > Oncorhynchus nerka. The sequence goes on from NC_088402.1 coordinate 41,721,601, forward strand.
GTTACACGTGGTCTGTGGTTGTGAGGCCGGTTGGATATACTGTCAAATTCTCTAAAACAACGTTTGTGGCGGCTTATGGTAGAGAAATTAATATTAAATTCTCTGGCACAATCTGTGGTGGAGATTCCTGCAGTCAACATGCCAATTGCACGCTCCTTCAAAACTTGAGACATCTGTGGCATTGTGTTGCGAGTCAAAACTGCACATTTTAGAGTGGCCTTTTGTTGTCCCCAGCACAAGGTGCACTGTAATGATCATGCTGTTTAATCAGCTTTTTGATATGCCACATGTCAGGTGGCTGGATTATTTTTGGCAAAGGAGAAATGCTCACTAAAAGGGATATAAACAAATTTTGTGCACAACATTTGAGAGAAATACACTTTTTGTACGTATGGAACATTTCTGGGATCTTTTATTTCAGCTCATGAAAAACGGGACCAACACTTTACATGTTGCGTTCATATTTTTTTCGTTCAGTACAGATATTGACACGATAGAAGGTAAACTCAATAAAGCTGGTGAGTGAGGCGGTTTCACTCCGACCTCCGACCTTCACTCATGCATGTATGAGAAGTTGGTTTGCTCTGAAGGCCCACAATCTGCCAGAATGACCTTATGTTCATGTAGATTTGCTGCGCACATCAGCGGGAACAAGAACGGGTGGGCCGGAGGGTAGCAGGGAGGGTCCGTGACTCCGGTGGCGGAGGGTAGCAGGGAGGGTCCGTGACTCCGGTGGCGGAGGGTAGCAGGGAGGGTCCGTGACTCCGGTGGCGGAGGGTAGCAGGGAGGGTCCGTGACTCCGGTGGCGGAGGGTAGCAGGGAGGGTCCGTGACTCCGGTGGCGGAGGGTAGCAGGGAGGGTCCGTGACTCCGGTGGCGGAGGGTAGCAGGGAGGGTCCGTGACTCCGGTGGGGGAGTGTAGCAGGGAGGGTCCGTGACTCCGGTGGCGGAGGGTAGCAGGGAGGGTCCGTGACTCCGGTGGAGGAGGGTAGCAGGGAGGGTCCGTGACTCCGGTGGAGGAGGGTAGCAGGGAGGGTCCGTGACTCCGGTGGCGGAGGGTAGCAGGGAGGGTCCGTGACTCCGGTGGCGGAGGGTAGCAGGGAGGGTCCGTGACTCCGGTTGAGGAGGGTAGCAGGGAGGGTCCGTGACTCCGGTGGCGGAGGGTAGCAGGGAGGGTCCGTGACTCCGGTGGCGGAGGGTAGCAGGGAGGGTCCGTGACTCCGGTGGCGGAGGGTAGCAGAGAGGGTCCGTGACTCCGGTGGCGGAGGGTAGCAGAGAGGGTCCGTGACTCCGGTGGCGGAGGGTAGCAGGGAGGGTCCGTGACTCGGGTGGCGGAGGGTAGCAGGGAGGGTCCGTGACTCCGGGTGGCGGAGGGTAGCAGGGAGGGTCCGTGACTCCGGTGGCGGAGGGTAGCAGGGAGGGTCCGTGACTCCGGTGGCGGAGGGTAGCAGGGAGGGTCCGTGACTCCGGTGGCTGTCCAAAGGCTTCGGAGCTCATTCTGTGGCAGTATGGCATCACTAATGAAATGTGCGCCTTTTAATTCCCCGGGAACCCATGAACAAGGGGACCGATGGAAAGAGACAGGGGGATGAGGTGAAAAAAGAGAGAAAGGGAAAGAGCGAGAAAGAGAGGGGGCGGGACAGAGAGAAGGGCCAGGAGAAAGAGAGAGAGAGAGAGGCCTAATCTCCATATACTGCCGAAACAGGCAGATTGGAATTTAAGGCTAGCCTCAGAGAGCCTCTATAAACACAGAAGAGGGAAAAATAGGAGGCAATTTCAGACAACACCAAACACGCGTGATTGAGGGCGAATTAAAATGCAAATGCAACACTCCAATTGTTTCAGTTTTCAGCCTGCAGATAAGACCTGTTTCCTTGTTTTTGCAAAGTGGAGATGCGTGTGCTTGCAGCCTCACGCACAGGTTTGAAATAAACAAAACAAGAACGAGGGCAACGGGGGACGGATGAGGGTTCAGCAGACGTCTGGGCTGGATTCCAATCGAAATCATCCCTGGCTGCTATAACTTCCTCACGGATCTGCAAGCCCGGGACAGGAGGCTTCAAGCGATCAGGCAATGTTTGAGAGCAGTGGGAGAAGTACCAGTCCTTCAGACTGGAATCCAGCCCTGAACATTAACTAAGCACTGCGTCACAGCTTGAGTTGGACGGAACAGCACTGTTGGTTTATGCTTCCAAAGTGTTTCCTGCGGAGGGAGTGTGGTTTTGTGGTCGGTGTGATGACAAGAGAGGAGTCATGTTCCTCTGTTCCGACCAGCCGAGGACACGTTTCAGAGCGCATTGTGCACTCTTCTGTGGCTGATAGAGAAAGAAAGAAAGAAACTATTCTCTACTCTTTCGGAGCGCAGAGCTCTGACCAACCGGTAGAGGATACACAGGGTAAATATACTCACTATAAATTGTTTAAACCCTCGTTACGGCTTCCTTTTGGAGCTTTTGGCTGTTTTTCCTTCTCCCAAGGCAGACCTGGTGTAACAAAGAGAGGGAGAGAGGAACAGAGAGAGAAAGACAGGAGGAGCTGGAGGGAGTCTGGAGGTAATGAATGGATGTTGATGCTACTGGTGTGTGTGTGTGTGTGTGTGTGTGTGTGTTGTGGTCCACTGCCACAGAGTCCCACACTAAAACACGGATCATTCACACACAAAACAGGGTGCTGCACTAGTATCTCAGGCTGCTGGATCAGAAAACCTGGGGCTACTGCACATCTCTACTCTGGAACAGTGTGGGGTAGTGTGAGGAAACGTGCAAAACACAATGCACAGCCTACGTTCCCTCAAACACACAGACACGCAGGGAAGCGCACACACACACACACACACACACACACACACACACACACACACACACACACACACACACACACACACACACACTCTCTTTCTACTCTGAAGCCTGCCAGCATGTCAGCATGTCAGTGGGTCCTCTCTGAGTGTGCTGTCTGTCACTGTGTATGGGGTGGAGGAGCAGGCCTGGTTAGTGTTGAATTACTACTCCACTCCTGTCTTTCTGTCGGGCTAATGGGCTGTGGCTCTCTGAAGGTCAACTCAAGGAGACTCAAACTTGATACAAAAGGAGGAACGGGAGGGGGCGAAAAAACGACTCACTAGCTGGCGCTAGCGCAATTGCTAACTAGCGTTAGCACAACAACTGAAAGTCTATGGTAACAGCTTTGCACAGTGTCCATGAGTTCATCCGACTTATTTCCAAAACCCCAAAGTATCCCTTTAAAGACGGACAGAAAGATACAGCGAGACAGAGGGAGACAGAGGGAGACAGAGGGGCACAGAGGGACACAGAGGGAGACAGAGGGAGACAGAGGGAGACAGAGGGACACAGAGGGAGACAGAGGGAGACAGAGGGAGACAGAGGGACACAGAGGGACACAGAGGGGCACAGAGGGACACAGAGGGACACAGAGGGACACAGAGGGACACAGAGGGACACAGAGGGACACAGAGGAACACAGAGGAACACAGAGGGAGACAGAGGGAGATAATTAAATCAGAGGAAGTGTGCCTGTAGAACCAGTGTATGTTTGCATTTCTTTGCTTAACTCGGCATGTGCATTTTGTGTACAGTGAGAGCGTGTGTGTACCGAGAGCTCTTTCTCCTCCCCTCCTGGCTGTGGTGGTTATGGCAGTTAGTATTGGTGACTGAGGGGAGGAGAAGAGCTGGCTACTGGCACTTCCTGTGTTGGCCCCATCTGCCCCAGAGAGAGACCAGCCACCTCACCCTCTGACCATCTGACCACACATTACATCCTTACCCCTCAGCGCATCTCACCTCACACACCATCGTTACAGACAAAGCACGCGTTACTACTATTTACACAGTAGCTCCACAGAATGCATAGAACACTAACGCAAGTACGACCAAAGACTCTAGAAATCAAAGATGCACCTAGACACACTGAACGTGCCACAAACACCGCCACCTCTTACACGAGCCCTCACTAACATAAATATCCCTAATAATATATACCATTTCGCAGACACTTTCTGTCCAAAGCCACTTAGTCGTGTGTGCACAAATGTTACGTGTGAGTGGTCCTGGGAATCGAACCCACAATCCTGGTGTTGCAAGACTGGATAAAAAAAAATGAACACTCACAGAGACCGCAAACGGAAGGAAAACCCAGAGCAGACACAGAGGCAAACACACTAAGCCAACACATTACACGGCAGGGAGCGTCAATAATTACACACAATTCCATTCGGAGACATGCCTTGCGCTTGCAGCTCCAGTGGAGGACTAATTCTGCCCTCATGCATCTTTGGCGCGAGCACACACACATTCTCCCTTCATGCATCTTTGGCCTCTAATAACCATGGCTACAGTGCTGTGTTTCTGCTTGAGGCTGGAGAGAGGCTGGTGGAAAGCCATATAATGAAGTGAACGAGGGAGGAAAAACATTTCGGTAGTTGACATTTATTTCTCTGTGTGTGTGTGTGTGTGTGTGTGTGTGTGTGTTTTGCCACAGGGACAACATTTCCATGTGTGCAAATGGTATCCACACAGCATAGGGGTTCCTAAAGTATAGTATGTTGAGTTAACCGTCACTGCAACCTTAAATGGTGTCACCATTGCCGTGTTTTGCTGCTATTTCTATTGACTTGGCCAAAGCTTTTGATACGGTACGATAGACCATTCAATTCATGTGGGCCAGCTAAGGAATATTGGTGTCTGAGGGGTTTTTGGCCTGGTTTTGTCTAACTACCTCTCTCAAAGAGTGCAGTGTATAAAGTCAGAAAATCTGCCGTCTCAGCCACTGCCTGTCACCAAGGGAGTACCCCAAGGCTCGATCCTAGGCCCCATGCTCTTCTCAATATACATCAACAACATAGCTCAGGCAGTAGGAAGCTCTCTCATCCATTTATATGCAGATGACATAGTCTTATACTCAGCTGGCCCCTCCCTGGATTTTGTGTTAAATGCTCTACAACAAAGCTTTCTTAGTGTCCAACAAGCTTTCTCTACCCTTAACCTTGTTCTGAACACCTGCAAAACAAAGGTCATGTGGTTTGGTAAGAAGAATGCCCCTCTCTCCACCGGTGTGATTACTACCTCTGAGGGTTTAGAGCTTGAGGTAGTCACCTCATACAAGTATTTGAGAGTATGGCTAGACGGTACACTGTCCATCCCTCAGCTCATATCAAATCTGCAGGCCAAAGTTAAATCTGGACTTGGTTTCCTCTATCGTAATCCCTCCTCTTTCACCCCAGCAGCCAAACTAACCCTGATTCAGATGACCATCCTACCCATGCTAGATTACAGAGACATCATTTATAGATCGGCAGGTAAGGGTGCTCTCGAGCGGCTAGATGTTCTTTACCATTTGGCCATCAGATTTGCCACCAATGCTCCTTATAGGACACATCACTACACTCTGTACTCCTCTGGAAACTGGTCATCTCTGTACACCTGTTGCAAGATGCTTATAAAATGCTTATTTAGAAAACCCTCTTAGGCCTCACTCCCCCCTATCTGAGATTTCTACTGCAGTCCTCATCCTCTACATACAACACCCGTTCTGCCAGTCACATTCTGTTAAAGTTCCCCAAAGCACACACATCCCTGGGTCTCTCCTCTTTTCAGTTCGCTGCAGCTAGCGACTGGAACGAGCTGCAAAAAACACTCAAACTGGACAGTTTTATCTCACTCTCTTCATTCAAAGACTCAATCATGGAAACTCACTGACAGTTGTGGCTGCGTCAACCTGATGTATTGTTGTCTCTACCTTCTTGTCCTTTGTGCTGTTGTATTTCACATGTATACCATGCTTTGTGCTGCTACCATGTTGTGTTGCTACCATGCTGTGTTGTCATGCGTTGCTGCTTTGCTATGTTGTCGTCTTAGGTCTCTCTTTATGTAGTGTCTCTCGTGTCGTGATGTGTGTTTTGTCCTATATTCATAGATTTATGTAGTGTCTCTCGTGTCGTGGTGTGTGTTTTGTCCTATATTCATCGATTTTTTTATCCCCCGTCTCCGCAGGAGGCCTCAGCCCCCGTCCCCGCAGGAGGCCTCAGCCCCCGTCCCCGCAGGATGCCTTTTGGTAGGCCGTCATTGTAAATATGAATTTGTTCTTAACCGACTTGCCTAGTTAAATAAAAGGTTAAATAAAATAAATAAATGCCCAAATGAACCCAGCATATATTTATTAAATCCACAATTGTTCCAATACAGTGTAGTTCCACACAAGCAGCAATGAAACACACAATGACCTTCTTTACCCTTCAGCGAAATCATCCAGTGTGTGTGTGTGTACAGTCACCCTCCTCCCCTCTCTATCCCCCCCCCTTCTCCTCCCTCTCCCTCTCCCTCTACCTCTCCGCTGAACAACTGAATACTAAGGGGCCTGTGCTGGCAGGTTACAGACACTCAGCCCATTACAGATATCCACCACCTACACTGCTCTCGCCAAGGACCCCACGGCTAAGACCCTTTCATTGTGAACAGCCGTCTCCTGGGGGGGTAGCCACTTCAGAGGAACCTACTCTGCTCGTTGGCGGGGTGTGGGTGGGACAGGGGTGAGGGAGGGAGGGAGGGAGGCAGGCAGGTTGTAAAAGCGACCGAGCCAGAGCCGTGTGATTTATGTATTTATTCATCGCAGAGGAAACCGTGCGTTAAAAAGGTCGGGCAATATTCCAGGTCACTGGTCAAACCCACACTGAGGAGGAGGGGAGAGGGGAGGACAGGGGGAACGGCGGGCCCCATTGTAACTGAGATGGTGAGGTGAGCGTGTGTTAAAAATGTTGGGTAATATTCCAGGTCACTGGTCAAACCCACACTGAGGAGGAGGGGAGAGGGGAGGACAGGGGGAACGGCGGGCCCCATTGTAACTGAGATGGTGAGGTGAGCGTGTGTTAAAAAGGTTGGGTAATATTCCAGGTTACTGGTCAAACCCACACTGAGGAGGAGGGGAGAGGGGAGGACAGGGGGAACGGCGGGCCCCATTGTAACTGAGATGGTGAGGTGAGCGTGTGTTAAAAAGGTTGGGCAATATTCCAGGTCACTGGTCAAACCCACACTGAGGAGGAGGGGAGAGGGGAGGACAGGGGGAATGGCGGGCCCCATTGTAACTGAGATGGTGAGGTGAGTGTGTGTTAAGTTCCCCTGGTCTGAGTTTGAAAGGTTAAATGCCTCTCCAAGGGGGGGGGGGGGGGGGGTAATGCTTTATGTGCCCCTGCCAGCTGAATTTCCTACATGACTGTCATTACCAGAAGGGGATAGGGAAGGGGGCAGGATTGCACACAAAGACACGTCGGGTGTGTGTTGGTGTGAATGAACTGTATGTGGGTATACATGTGTATACACAGCGCATTTAATTGAAGCCAGTGGTACTTGTGCCTAAAAGCCTAATCAGTAAGCACGCTGTTTAACTGAGGAGCTGACGGCGCTGATAAGCGCGTGATTAGGAGCGAGGATATTTCTCTGATTGCACCAGGCCTTTTCTTTGTCACTGGATGGGAACTCCTGTTATGTTTAGCGCCAAGTGTGATCAATCTCTTCACAAACGTGCCTTTCAAAACACAAGAACCTTGTTTTGTATCAATTCAACCCAGGAGGCCTTCCAATCAAACATGTATTGGTTGCTTTAAAGCCCAGCCTCGTCTGCTCGGGGGAAGAAATGCAATCACTCACATGCGAAGTGTGTGACCTCCTATGGCTTAACACAGTGGTTTTTCCCCTTTGAAACGTGGATGAAATCAGTGCATTGCGGAGACGTCTGCTATGGCGCATTGTACACGTCGCATTCGCAGCGCGGGGCGTGTTGACGACGGAGGAGGAGGAGGAGGAGGAGGAACACGATGCCACGAGTATGAAATGAGGCGTGGATTTGAGTGAGATCGAGGGAAACCACTGCAGAAGTGGCCCTGTAACACAGAGAGTAGCCCACAGGCCCGTCAAAATGCTTTAGGGGTGCGAGAAGTGAGAAATGTAATTGTCAGAAGTCGCCTTCACTTTTACACACAGTCGTTGCGGACGTCGCCGCAGCATTGGACTAGCGGGCGGACATGAAAAGCCCATTAGAAGCACTCTCATCCTGACGAACCCACCCCCACCCCCCAAGAGTCAGGCCCGGCGAGGCGAGCACCGACAGAGCGTGATGGGGAGAGGGGAGGCTCATGTGATGGGATACAGACATTAGCAGGGGTGGACGGTGGACACGGCATTCTGTTTTCACATCTCGTTTTGTCTTTAATGTCCTGTCCAATATGGAATCCCTGGATAGATGGGCACATGGCACAGACCCTCATGTCATGTTCTACAAGCCGCAGGACTCAAATCTCAGAGGTTTACATTCTAGTGGAGGGCTCAACAGTGGCAGCGAGACGCAGTACTTCCATGTCAGCATACAACAAAATACATCTGAAGTACACTGTGGATATTCTGATCTGTGTGTGTGTGTGTGTGTGTGTGTGTGTGTGTGTGTGTGTGTGTGTGTGTGTGTGTGTGTTCCTCTGTGCCCTCACCCTGACCTGTGACACAGCAGGTAATGCTGAAGTCTAAACCAGGCTAGACTGAAGGCCGATAGTCTCAAAGCCAACAGCTGTGAGAAAAGAACCAGCACATTTAACCTTTGGTAATAGGAAAGGGCACATTCGGTCGCTATATAACCTCGGCCTCTTTAGCTAATCCACTCCCTGTCGTCCATGTCATGTGCCAAAGAGAATTTCTGCCAATCTTCAAATATGAACGTTCTATCATTAATGAGCTTGAGGAGTGCAGTATCTTTGGCAGTGGCAGGAAGGGGCAAGGAGTGGGATGTTAGCTAGAGAGACTGGTACTATAGGACCTATGGAAGAAGTCGGCTTTTCCTTTCCCACTCATCTCGTATGCCAAAAGCATAAAAGTTGAGTACTTTCAGGGCCGGTTTCTAAGCATCAGATTAAGCCTGTTTCTGGACTAAAAAGCACTTTCAAATGGACTAAAGTGATCAGTTCAATTCCACGTGGACTACATAATATACTGTATAGAATATGTTGAGGAGCTAAGTCCCTTTGCATGAAATCGTCTCCCAGACAACCACTCAATTCTTATCACTGTACAGTATACACAGAGGAGCGCATACATTCGCCAAGGCAACGCCGTCAACCACTGGAAAACAAAACAGCGGCACTCCCTCCCTAAAAATGTCTTCTATATTAATGAGGCCTTTTATACTTTAAACCTGAATAGAACCTTTTCACACATTTCTGTTGTTAAAAACCAACAACTTCTCTCCGACCCCTGCTACTGTCTTGACCAGCTCCCCAGAGTCCCACTCTCCCATGTTCATCTCCACTTTGAGTTTAGCAGCTACTGAATATTGACCGTGGTGGCTTCATTGAACCCCTGCTCGTTTGAACAGCTTGGGTGGTGGACGATGGAAACACCCAGAGCAGAGTGGAGCATGTTAAGGCTTCTCATGCTGCAATACCTCTAGTACCCACTCATGTGTAGCGAGTGGAGATGTGTGAAACATCGGGTGTTCCGCGGGCGTCGCCTCATTAGCGAGCTTTTGAAGTGGCGCGATCGGCTAAGACGCTTGAAGGACAGTCGCGTGTTTGGGAAGAAGGGGTAGCGAGTTTGCGCCAAGTATGGCCCGAATCGGAAGTGGTACGCACTATGCAAGCAGCGTGACGTCCTCTACACATGCAGATGCTAAAAATGACACACACACTATTGTTCTTTATTCCTAAGTCAGAATCTGCCATTGAGACCCATCTATCCCAAATACCCCCCATTCTCAACTAGAACCAGTGTAACGTCCCCTAATCATCCCTCACTATCCAATGGGGCTAAAGCATTAACTAAAAAAAAACATCCATCTTACCTATTCTTTATACACACACACACACACACACACACACACACACACACACACACAAATCCGTCCTTACAGGGGAACAAAGGAAAATCAAGCGACCCCCTCAGAAGGCTTTAAAGACAGACAGACACAATCAATCAATCCATCGCAAAGTCAATGTTAGCCTTTGGTAAGTAAGCAAATGCTTTAGAGAGCAGCGAGTCATTGTGGGAACTGTTGGACCTTATTAGGCTACACAATCCCTTATTGGAGAGCTGCTGTATGTACCAAAGGTAAGGTGACAGGTTAGAATGCTCCCTTGTTTCTCTCATCCCAGTTTCCCTCACCCCCACCCTCCCCTTCGGTTACGCCCTCCTTTCTCTCACCATGGACCTGGCTAATTTCCTCTCCTCCTTTCCTCTCGCTCGTGCCCTGCCATCAAAATGAGATGGCACCAAAAAGCCCAGAGGGAGAATGTCACAGACACGCCTGCCAACTTCACAAATCACTGCGACCTTTCGCACACAGCGAGGTCACCACTGTCAGCTCCAGAACCCCTCTGCCTCAGCCAACAGAGAAGAACCGGGGATCTGAGCCCACACGTTGACACTCACAAAAAAAGGGGTTTGCACCAATCACAGCAAATTTGTCAAATTAGACGCAAAGGAAGGTGACTACTTCGGGTCATCTGCTTTCGGAGCATGTACCACAATTAATTTCAGAGTTCAGGATAGCATAATGAAGCATAGAATCAAAATGAGTTGACTGTTGTCATGCTTTAAGCTGGTTAAAGTCTGCAGATAAATAAAGGCAGGTTGACGATTGTCATAAGTCTTAAATTTGCTAAATTGAAGAAATTCATGAAAACTAAAATGAGCTTTTTGGTCTTCATTTAAGGTTAGGGTTGGGCATTATGGTTAGCAGTGTGGTTAAGGTTAGGGTTGGACATTATGGTTAGCGGTGTGGTTAAGGTTAGGGTTGGGCATTATGGTTAGCGGTGTGGTTAAGGTTAGGGTTGGGCATTATGGTTAGCGGTGTGGTTAAGGTTAGGGTTGGGCATTATGGTTAGCGGTGTGGTTAAGGTTAGGGTTGGGCATTATGGTTAGCGGTGTGGTTAAGGTTAGGGTTGGGCATTATGGTTAGAGGTGTAAGGTTAGGGTTGGGCATTATGGTTAGCAGTGTGGTTAAGGTTAGGGTTGGGCATTATGGTTAGCAGTGTGGTTAAGGTTAGGGTTGGGCATTATGGTTAGCGGTGCGGTTAAGGTTGGGAATTATGGTTAGCGGTGCGGTTAAGGTTAGGGTTGGGCATTATGGTTAGAGGTGTAAGGTTAGGGTTGGGCATTATGGTTAGCGGTGTGGTTAAGGTTAGGGTTGGGCATTATGGTTAGAGGTGTAAGGTTAGGGTTGGGCATTATGGTTAGCAGTGTGGTTAAGGTTAGGGTTGGGCATTATGGTTAGCGGTGCGGTTAAGGTTAGGGTTGGGCATTATGGTTAGCAGTGTGGTTAAAGTTAGGTTTAAAATCAGATTGGATGACTTTGTGTCTGTGCCAGCCTGTGATCACTCTGCAAAGGTGCCTCCAGAACATGATTCATGACGATATAGGTGTGTATGCAGTCCATCGACTACTAGTATTACACATTTTTCCAATATCAGAGCTTGTAATATTTGGTTACATGAGCTTATTTTGAAGTTAGGGGTTTGGTGTGTCACAACCGTCCATTTCATAAATGGGAGAAATTTGAGAAAAAAACCACGGTTATGTTTTGTTCTACCTCAGGTAGGGGCATCTCAAAAAGTAAACCCCTATTTGAGGATGAACCCAGAGGCTACGCTGCAGTTTTAACTTGGGCTGCGACTCCCCATCTTCTCTCCTCTGCAGAATGGGTGATTACGGAGGGGAGGGGAGGAGGGGGAGCAGTAAATGAGATCCCGATGAGATGCCAAGGTGTGTTAGCGTCAAGGCGTGGGGAATGAGAGAGCGGCCACGAGCTCCAGATTGACTGCGTGAGGAGGGGAAGACACCCCGCACTGCCTACAGGGCCCCCACTCGTATTAGTTCTCGTTAACTAAGCCTGGGATGTGAGACGCATGGTAATGTGGGGATGCACACACACACACACACACACAAGTGCATGCAGAAATCCGAGGAGACACAAAGAAACGCAAATTGACACAGAGACAAACAAAGAATTACACAACATGATTTCAAAAACATGAACACACACACAAACAGACCAGAAAGACATTCAATACCAGGAATACATTATGAAGATCCACTAAAAAGCACAATGGCTACATTCATACAATTCTGATTGTTTGCCCAATTATTGACCTACAGGATCAGAATGGCTTACCTTACTGTGACCCTTTAAGTTAAAAAATTTAAAAAAAATAAATCCAATTGTGTAAATTGGGCATTTCATTCTTATTAGGACAGGTACGTGTATGAACGTGGCAAATGATCTCTAATAATAATCTCCAATACAGATTGGATGGAGAGGAAGCGGAACAACAGACAGAGGCAAATTCCCCCCCTGTGGCGAGCCCCACTTACAGGGCTGCCAAACCCAGCCTTCAGAAACACATTGCTTTCACAGCAATTCATCGCTGTCACAACATCAAATTAGAACAGAGCTTCCAAGCCAACCGGCCAGCATTCAGGGGAAACGACTCAAGCCACCGACACAAGAGCTGTGTGTGTAAAGCGCTCTACAGTATTATAGTACTGTTTGTGTGTACACTCTGCGTGTGTATGTGTGCATAAGTATGCAAAAAGACTGTGTTCATGTGTGTACAGTAAGAAAGCCTGTGTGAGTGTGAGTGTGTGTGTGTGTGTGTGTGTGTGTGTGTGTGTGTGTGTGTGTGTGTGTGTGTGTGTGTGTGTGTGTGTGTAAGCAATAATGTGTTTAAGTGAGATTTTTCTGGTTAAACCTGCACTGCGTAACTACACTGAACAAAATGTACTTCGCAACCGAAGAATTTCTGCACAAACTGTCAGAAACCGTCTCAGGGAAGCTCATCTGTGTGCTCATCGTTCCTCACCAGGGTCTTGACCTGACTGCAGTTCAGCGGCGTAAGCGATTTCAGTGGGGCAAATGCTCACCTTGGCACATTGCTGGAGAAGTGTGCTCTTCACAAAAGAATCCCGGTTTCAACTGTACCGGGTAGATGGCAGCTAGCGTGTATGGCATTGTGTGGTCGAGCGGTTCGCTGCGGTCAACACTGTGAAGAGTCCCCCATGGTGGTGGTAGGGCTATGGCGTAAGCTACAGACAGTGAACACAATTGCATTTTAGCAATGGCAATTTGAATGCTCAGAGAAACCGTGATGAGATCCTGAGGCCCACTGTTGTGCCATTCATCTGCCGCCATCAGATCCTGCTTCACCATGTCGCAAGGATCTGTACACAATTCCTGGATGCAGAAAATGGCCCAGTTCTTCTATGGCCTGCATACTCATCTGGATCGACGTGCACGACAGCGTGTTCCAGTTCCCGCCAATATCCAGCAACTTCGCACAGCCATTAAAGAGGAGTGGGACACCATTCCACGATCAACAGCCTGATCAACTCTATGCAAAGGAGAAGTGTCTCTCTGCATCATTTCAAGTGGTGGTCCCACCAAATACTGACTAGTTTCGTGACCCACGCTCCTACTTTTTTTTTTAAAGGTGTCTGAGACCAACAGATGCATATTTGTATTCCCAGTCACATGAAATCCATGAATTAGGGCCTAATGAATGTACCTCAACTGACTGATTTCCTTATATTATCTGTAACATCTTTAAAATGGTTGAATGTAGAGCTCATATTTTGTTTAGTGTATGTGTGCACAGGTGTTTTTGGAGAACCTTCCGGCAAGAATGCAGTATTTTGTCTAGATTTGAATAAGATATACCAGAAACCCCAGCTCTCATTGTATGTCACCGCTGGGATGACGTACAATCAACATCTAGGGAGGCAAAGTTGGACTTTTTGGCTGTGGTAACTGGTGACAACCCAACAGAGTCCAGAAATTTGAGACTGATTCGAGAACAGTTGTGGGCAAGATTGAAGACAACTCTATAACATTTCAGCAACACTATCTTCAGAACAGGTACAATTTGTTTTAAACTCAATGTAATATCCACGTTGTCAGCCAGAAAGGTAGCTAACGTTAGCTAGCTGGCTACCTTGACATTGCTAACTTCGCTAGCTACATGGTTGATAATAGCTACGGTGTATTTCCTTGCCTGGTAAAATATAGCAATATGATGATACGCATTAGTTATCACCCATGTGTAAAAAGCAGTGCAATAGAATTAATTGACTATCGTCGCTCTGCGTTCATGGAAAACGACCTTGGGTAGCTAACTAATAACATTACTGGGATGGCCCCTTGATTCTCGAGAGCTATGGCTATGAAGACGTGTATGAATTATAGTAGTGTTATACATGACTCTTCTGCATGAATCCTTATCATATATACACTACCGTTCAACAGTTTGGGGTCATTTAGAAATGTCCTTGTTTTTGAAAAGCAAAGCAAATTTTTGTCCAATAAAATAAGATCAAATTGATCCGAAATACAGTGCAGACATTGCCAAGAAACTGAAAATCTCGTACAACGCTGTGTACTACTCCCTTTACAGAACAGGGCAAACTGTTCTACCCGCAAAACACCAGTCTCAACGTCAACAGTGAAGAGGCGACGCCGGGATGGTGACCTTCTAGGCAGAGTTCCTCTGTCCAGTGTCTGTGTTCTTTTGCCCATCTTATTTTTTCATTGGCCAGTCTGAGATAAGGCTTTTTCTTTGCAACTCTGCCTAGAAGGCCAGCATCCCGGAGTCGCCTCTTCACTGTCGAGGTTGACACTGGTGTTTTTGGGTACTATTTAATGAAGCTGCCAGTTGAGGATTTGTGAGGCGTCTGTTTCTCAAATTAGACACTCTAATGTACTTGTCCTCTTGCTCAGTTGTCCCCCGGGGCCTCCCACTCTTTCTATTCCGGTTAGAGCCAGTTTGTGCTGTTCTGTGAAGGGAGTAGTACACAGTGCTGTACGAGATCTTCAGTTTCTTGGCAATTTCTCACATGGAATAGCCTTAATTTCTCAGAACAAGAATATACTGACGAGTTTCAGAAGAAAGTTCTTTGAACCTGTAATCGAACCCACAAATGCTGATGCTCTAGATACTCAATTAGTCTAAAGAAGGACAGTTATTGCTTTTTTAAGCAGAACAACAGTTTTCAGCTGTGCTAACATAATTGCAAAAGGGTTTTCTAATGACCAATTAGCCTTTTAAAATGATAAACTTTGATTAGCTAACACAATGTGCCATTGGAACACAGGAGTGATGGTTGCTGATAATGGGCCTCTGTACGCCTATGTAGATATTCCATTAAAAAAATCTGCCGTTTCCAGCTACAATAGTCATTTACAACATTAATGTCTACACTGTATTTCTGATCAATTTGATGTTATTTTAAGTGGACAAAAAAATGTGCTTTCCTTTCAAAAACAAGGACATTTCTATGTGACCCCCAAACTTGTTTACATAAAATATCATGTAGTGAGCACTACAATCACAAGTATTGTGTACATGTTTTTTTCTGTAGGACTCCAGTTTTAAAGAGCCCCAGACCATCGAGGGGCACAGGCAGGGGTGCACACTTATCATTACAGACTAAATTGCAAAGAGCTGTCCTTTGAAGAAAGAGGAGAGGTGCTGGGTAGTCCATCTGGATATCTATCCACCTGTAGGTCTGCTCATTTGAAGTGTAAACCGTCAAGAGCATAGATACCCAGGAAAAGAGAACAGTTTAGTAAATCATTATAAAACCATTCCAAAAGCACAATCACCATGACTAGATGCTCGATTTTTTTTAAATACACAAGTATTGTTTCTCACGCAAGTGCCCACACAAACTTCCCATATTTACATGATTTAAATGTTAGGTTGTAGGCCCACCTCTCCTTGTAGGACCACAATTCTGAGTACTATGGTAGGTTTTCACACTTCCCGGGACCCACCAAGTCTGACAACAGGGAAGGCTCCGGTCCTTCCCAGCTCAAAAGGTGGACTTACAGCACCCTGTGTGGCGACATCTCCTCGAAGTTGGAGCAGAGCTCAGCAGTTGTCGGCGGTGGCACTTCAGAGAGTCGTGGGTTATCTAATTGGGAGCCCAATCTTCTCAACACGGACTCTCTGATGTTCTGGGATGTCGCTGTAGTCCTGTAGTTTTCAATACGCAGACACTTCACCTTCAAGACTTATTGTAGAATCTCCTTTAGCTAAAAGATAGCAAATATCATTCAGCGATTCTCAGGCAGCCTATTCTCAGGCACACTATTGTTACTGTTGCATCACGTTGGATAACCACTAGCGTCTTATTAGAGCTTTTGAACATGAAGAAAAATACAAAAAGGGACATATTGCAGCTTTAAGCGAGATTGTGTGTGTGTGTGTGTGTGTGTGTGTGTGTGTGTGTGTGTGTGTAAGTAACAAAGCTATATGTGCGTATGAGCAGCATGTGTGTGTGTTTGCCTGTTTGTGTTTGTGTACTGAATTTAAAAGATTTTACTGGGTTACAGTTCATATAAGGAAATCAGTCAATTTTATTAAAATCATTAGGCCCTAATCTATGGATTTCAAATGACTGGGATTTTTTTTTAAATCAGGTCAGGGTGTGAATCAGAAAAGTATCTGTATCTGGTGTGACCACCATTTGCCCTGGATCTCGTCACGTGCATTCAAACTGCCATAGATTTTTTTTAAATGTAATTGTGTTCGTTGTCTGTAGCTTATACTTGCCCATACCATAACAACACTGTCACCATGGGGCACTTTGTTCACAAAGTTGACATCAGCAAACTGCACACCCACATGCCCCTACACACATGGTCTGTGCATTGTGAGGCCAGGTGGACTTACTGCCAAATTCTCTAAAACGACGTTGAGATGGCTTATGGTAGAGAAATAAATATTAAATTATCTGGCAACAGCTCTGGTGGACATTCCTGCAGTCAGGATGCCAATTGCACACTAGCCCAACTTGAGACATCTGTGGCATTGTGTTCTGTGACCAAACTGCACATTTTTAGAGTGTCCTTTTATTGTCCCTAGCACAAGGTGCACCTGTAGAATGCTGTTTAATCAGCTTCTTGATATTCCACACCTGTCTGTTGGATGGATTATCTTGGCAAAGGAGAAATGTTGACTAACAGAGATGTAAACAAATTTGTGCACAACTTAAAAATAAGCTTTTCGTGCATATAGAACATTTCTGACATCTTTTATTTCAGTTCATGAAACCAACACTTTACATGTTGCGTTTATATTTTTGTTCAGTGTACATGCAATGTGTGTTTGCGCAGCCTGGCTCAGCTGTACTTAGCCACTTCCAGAACTAACCCTCGCCTGGGGGACGTAGGCGATTATGTGCTCTTCCTCCTCTGAATCCCAGCACCGATTAGGACGCTTTACTGAACTCACCTGAGCCAGACTTCTGCCTGCATCAGAGCCAGGCTCAATACCTCACAACCAGAGAGAGAGAGAGAGAGAGAGAGAGAGAGAGAGAGAGAGAGAGAGAGAGAGAGAGAGAGAGAGAGAGAGAGAGAGAGAGAGAGAGAGAGAGAGAGAGAGAGAGAGAGAGAGAGAGAGAGCCCACTGGCCAGACTATTTTACTGGGTAGAGAGGGGGCATCGATAAGCCATCTCATGTTGTCTTCAGTGTTGAAGTATGAGAGAGTGTAAGGGAATGAGACAAAGGAAACCAGTTGCTCTATGCAAGTGTTAGCCAGAATATATTCTGACCCTACGCATGCTTACTTATCTTCTAAATCTATCCAAATAGATGATCAACCATTTAGTATGCAATTCCTACTCATAATTGGTTAAAATGATGTCATTGGAAACACTGATCTTCCTCTATTGTTTTTCTTTACTACAAAACATTGAAACATGCCATTTTCACATATGTTGATGTTGGGGTGGTGCTGGAGACTATGAATATTAAGTAGAATATTTTAGAAATGTCTTTTTAAACTGAACTTTGTCCCACTCAAACAGCTGAAGATGTCACGTGCTTCAGTCGACAACGTTCAGGATACGTTCCGCTATTGCCATGCACTTTTTGCATCATGTGCAATGTCTCAGGAGAATGAGAAAAAAACAGCGACAGATCCTACAGGTGACGCAAAAAATCGGGTAAACAATTCTTTCCTGTGGATATTTTGATCTCCACTTCCTACCGTCAAAAAGGACAACCGGTGAAGTGTAAAAAATCAGTCGAATTAACATTCTGGATTGTAGAGACTCTTGCGTCTGTTTTAGAGCGACTTCTTTCAGACTGAACATTCATGGGGCAACCATGGTAATAATCTGATGTTTAGGCAAATCGACATTGGGTCTGACTCTATTCTGTCTGTACAAGTGTCAGATTAGAGGACAGCAATGTTTCCTTTTCCATCTGGTTAACAATGTGAATGCTGAGATGTAGCTTTTGTGCTGAAATATTTTTTTGCTGTTGACAGTAGCCTATCACTTCCTGATATTTAAGCAATGCTTTTTTTTAACGCTTTCCAGACTAATATTTAATGAACAGTGGGCTACTTTTAACAGCATGCGCATACAAACTACAACATCATTACAATGTTGATGCGAGACTACTACAGTCCAAATGTAACGGTTTCCGTTCACACTCAAAATGATAAATGGACGCAGTTTGTAACAATACGATTGTAGGATTATGCATTTGCTACAAGATAACAGTTTTATGAATCCTTGTCCGAAGTCGGTAAACAGTACTTGACACCTCGCTTTTATTTATTTTTTACTTACATATCCCACCATTTGATCTATTTTGTCCACATGTTTAACTGTCACTTGGCTACTGAAAAGAAAAGAGATGCTTAAAGCTGGCAGCTGTTTGAAATGTAGGCTGATGTTTTGCTACAAAACGATCTAAGGAGGCTTTCATACAAAATTGGTTTGGAGAGGTTTTCCCGAACGCTAACGCCCCCCCCCCCCCCCCTCCTCCCTTTTAAATGTTAGAAACTCCTCCAAGGTACTAAGATTTACTTAACATGTACAAATAGGCATACATATAGGCTACAACGTCGTAGGCATCTCTGAAACTTCCGCATCACCGTGCAGGCACCTGCAACCGGACTGGCAATTCGGCTGCGCTGGAGTCTGGACATTAAATCATCCACTTGCGATGAGCCGTCCCGTGGGGGAAAAAAACATATAATCGGTTTCCACATACCTTCCTCAGCGTGACAGCCCTTGTTTCCATTCAGCAATAACATCCAAAGCACCGAAATTAGCGTTTTAAAAAGCTCCATGTTTGACTGTCCAGCGTCGCGGAGCTCTGGTCATCTCTCTCTCCCGCTCGCAACACACCACTTCGATGGTAGAGCCGTCCGGGCTAGTGCGAACTCCGCTCACTACGCCGCGCATTTGACATCTCGGGGGAGGGTGTTGTGCATCAGATTGACATCATGCAAGTGCAATGAAGGAAGAGTTCGAAACGAGGGTACAAGAAAGTCGCCTATCAAAGCGCACTGAAATGAATCGCAATGCCAGATGTTTTCACAAGTCGAATCTTCCCCGCTTTGTGCAACATATATATATATTAGTTTCCACCTCGCCTTTGATTAAACTGAAGTAATGGCAGTGTTGGCTTGACCGGTCGAACCTTCAGCTTTCAATGTGGGATAGGTGAGCGAAAGGCTAGCCATAATATTTACGAATCTTTCATTTAAAATGATTGGATCATATACATTTAGATGAAATTAATAGACTAATTAGATCTAGATAATAATGAAGGGAATGATGCAAGGAGGAACGCAAAATTGAATGGCTATTAAAGATGGCTACAAATGTTGACTAGTTGAATAATTAATTAATGGAATAATTGTTCAACACTATTAGCTGACATTGGTCATTTGTTGTTGTCCAATTCTGAAAAATCAAACGACAGACTAGTCCTTGTATTATTCAGTAGTATGTTGAGATATTGTAGTAGCCTATAGGCTGCGTTAAGCCTACACTGTGTTTATTGCAGCCTGTGTATACTTTTTGAGTAATGATTGCCAAAGGAAAGAGAGAGAATGAAGGAAATTGGATTCAGTTTCACTGATTTGCATCCTGTACAAAGGAATACCTATGCTGCAAATAATTTGAGTTTATTGTATTGACATGTGTGGGCCAAATTGAGCATGTTCTTTTTTTCAGCTGAGGAGGCAAAACAGTACATTGGTCTTAGTCAACAGTAACATTTTTGCAAACAGACCAAACTGATGAGGTGAAACAGGTTGTGTCTCACAATTTAAAAATCAATTTATCTGCATGACAGCTAAAGGCAGATGTTGTGGACTTCGAAACCTTTTCATTTTTGAATGGAATCCTTTGCAGTGTTATGGTTAAGCAACCCAGTCGTCAGCTCTGGTACAATGGGTACAAAGAGTTTTTCTAAAACCTGATAACACAAAAAGACAGTACAACTAGTCGAATATCACGCTTGGTAGAAAGGAAAGGCTTTCATCCCAGCTTTAAAGTACAGAGGCAAAAACACTCTGATTTGGATCAGAGACAGTTTAGGTATTTAGCATGTTATTGTCATAATTCTTTAATGCCTGCACAATTTTCAAAGCTTGGTCTGTGTCAAAATGCTTGTATGAATAAACATATAAATTATATAACAAGTTAAATCTAACAAGGTGGACCGATAAGGGATTTACAATGCATAGACTGCCATAAAACAAACAGTTGAAGTCGGAAGTTTAAATACACCTTAGCCAAATACATTTCAACTCAGTTTTTCACAATTCCTGACATTTAATCCAAGTAAAAATCCCCTGTCTTACGTCAGTTAGGATCACCACTTTATTTTAAGAATATGAAATGTCAGAATAATAGTAGAGAGAATGATTTATTTCAGATTTAATTTATTTCATCGCATTCCCAGTGGGTCAGAAGTTTACATACACTCAATTAGTATTTGGTAGCATTGCCTTTAAATTGTTTAACTTGGGTCAAACATTTCAGGTAGCCTTCCACAAGCTTCCACAATAAGTTGGGTGAATATAGGCCCATTCCTCCTGACAGAGCTGGTGTAACTGAGTCAGGTTTGTAGGCTTCCTTGCTCGCACAAGCTTTTTCGGTTCTGCCCAGACATTTTCTATAGGATTGAGGTAAGGGCTTTGTGATGGCCACTCCAATACCTTGATACCTTGTTCTTAAGCCATTTTGCCACAACTTTGGAAGTATGCTTGGCGTCATTGTCCATTTGGAAGACCCATTTGCGACCAAGCTTTAACTTCCTGACTGATGTCTTGAGATGTTGCTTCAATATATCCACATAATTTTCCTTCCTCATGATGCCATCTATTTTGTGAAGTGTACCAGTCCCACCTGCAGCAAAGCACCCCCACAACATGATGCTTCCACCCCCGTGCTTCACAGTTGGGATGGTGTTCTTCGGCTTGCAAGCCTCCCCCTTTTTCCTCCAAATATAACGATGGTCATTATGGCCAAACTGTTCTATTTTTGTTTCATCAGACGAGAGGACATTTCTCCAAAAAGTACGATCTTTGTCCCCATGTGCAATTGCAAACAGTAGCCTGGCTTTTTTTATGGCAGTTTTGGAGCAGTGGCTACTTCCTTGCTTAACGGCCTTTCAAGTTATGTTGATATAGGACTCTATATATATATATATATATATATATATATATAGGATACTTTTACTGTGGATATAGATACTTTTGTACCTGTTTCCTCCAGCATCGTCACAAGGTCCTTTGCTATTGTTCTGGGATTGATTTACACTTTTCACACCAAAGTACGTTCATCTCTAGGAGACAGAACGGGTCCCCTTTCTGAGCGGTATGATGGCTGTGTGGTCCCATGGTGTTTATACTTGCATACTATTGTTTGTGCAGATGAATGTGATACCTTCAGGTGTTTGGAAATTGCTCCCAAGGATGAACCAGACTTATGGAGGTATACAATTTTTTTTCTGAGGTCTTGGCTGATTTCTTTTGATTTCCCCATGATGTCAAGCAAAGAGGCACTGAGTTTGAAGGTAGTCATAGAAATACATCCACAGATACACCTCCAATTGACTCAAATTATGTCAATTAGCCTATCAGAAGCTTCTAGAGCCTTGACATCATTTCCTGGAATTTTCCAAGCTGGTTAAAGGCACAGTCAACTTAGTATATGTAAACTTCTGACCCACTGGAATTGTTGTGTAGTGAATTATAAGTTAAATAATCTGTCTGTAAACACTTCTGACTTCAACTGTTCATCTACTAAATTGCATGAAATTTGGCACTACTTTGATATAACGCAGATTCTGCTATTTAGCTACTTTTCTGACTTGAATTCCCTCCTAATAAAACAGCAAGTCAACACACATAATGTTACCCTAAACAAGGCCTGCCAGACATAATCAATTCAAATGTTATAGTCACATGCGCCGAATACAACAGGTGTAGACCTTACAGTGAAATGCTTACTTTTGAGCCCTTAACCAACAATGCAGTTAAATAAAAATAGGAATAATAAAAATAAAAATAAATAAAAGTAACAAGTAATTAAAGGGCAGTAGTTAAAATAACAATTGCGAGACTATATACAGGGCGGTACCGGTATAATGTGCAGGGGCACCGGTTAGTCGAGGTAATTGAGGTAAAATGTACATATAGGTAGAGTTATTAAAGTGACTATGCATAATTGATAACAACATAGAGTAGCAGCGGTGTAAAAGGGGGGGGGGCAATGCAAATAGTCTGAGTAGCCATTTGATTAGGTGTTCAGGAGTCTTATGGCTTGGGGGTCGAAGCTGTTTAGAAGCCTCTTGGACCTAGACTTGACGCTCCGGTACCGCTTGCCATGCGGTAGCAGAGCGAATAGTCTATGACTAGGGTGGCTGGAGTCTTTGACAATTTGTACGGCCTTCCTCTGACATCACCTGGTATAGAGGTCCTGGATGGCAGGAAGCTTTGCCCCAGTGATATACCTGGCCATACGCATTACCCTCTGTAGTGCATTGTGGTTAGAATAGGTTTCCCCTGCTCTCTTTTGTTGGCGATGTGGACGCCAAGGAATTTGAAGCTCTCAACCTGCTCCACTACAGCCCCGTCAATGACAATGGGGGCGTGCTCAGTCCTCTTTTTCCTATAGTCCACAATCATCTCCTTTGTCTTGATCACGTTGAGGGAGAGTTTGTTGTCCTGACACCACATGGCCAGGTCTCTGACCTCCTCCCTATAGGCTGTCTCCTCGTTGTGTCATCGGCAAACTTAACGATGGTGTTGGAGTCATGCCTGGCCATGCAGTCATGAGTGAACCGGAAGTACAGGAGGGGACTGAGCATGCACCCCTGAGGGACCCCTGTGTTGAGGATCAGCGTGGTGGATGTGTTGTTACCTACCCTTACCACCTGGGGCGGCCCATAAGGAAGTCCCGGATCCAGTTGCAGGGAGAGGTGTTTAGTCCCACAGTCCTTAGCTTGGTTGATGAGCTTTGAGGGCACTATGGTGTTGAACGCAATTAATAGCTTTCTCACAGGTGTTCCTTTTGTCCAGGTGGGAATTGGCAGTGTGGAGTGCAATAGAGATTGCATCATCTGTGGATATGTTTGGGCGGTATGCAAATTGGAGTGTGTCTAGGGTTTCTGGGATAATGGTGTTGATGTGAGCCATGACCAGCCTTTCAAAGCACTTCATGGCTACCTTAGTGTTATTGGGCTCAGGGACTATGGTGCTCTGCTTAAAACATGTTGGTATTACAGACTTGGACAGGGAGAGGTTGAAAATGTCAGTGAAGTCACTTGCCAGTTGGTCAGCGCGTGCTCGCAGTACACGTCCTGGTAATCCCTGCGGCCTTGTGAATGTCTTCCGAAACAGCTGGTGCTCTCATGCATGTTTCAGTGTTATTAGCCTTGAAGCGAGCATAGAAATAGTTTAGCTTGTCTGGTAGGCTTGTGTCACTGGGCAGCTCTCAGCTGTGCTTCCCTTTGTAGTCTGTAATGGTTTGCAAGCCCTGACACATCTGACGAGCGTCAGAGCCGGTGTAGTACGATTCGATCTTAGTCCTGTATTGACGGTTTGCCTGTTTGATGGTTCGTCGGAGGGCGTAGTAGTATTTCTTATAAGCTTCTGGGTTAGAGTCCCATTCCTTGAAAGCAGCAGCTCTAGCCTTTAGCTCAGTGCAGATGTTGCCTGTAATCCATAGCTTCTGTTTGGGCTATGTACATATGGTCACTGGGGACGACGTCATCGATGCACTCATATTCCAGTCTGTGCTAGCAAAACAGTCCTGTAGCTTAGCATCTGCTTCATCTGACCACTTTTTCATTTATCAAGTCACTCGTGCTTCCTGCTTTACTTTTTGCTTGTAAGCAGGAATCAGGAGGATACAATTATGGTCAGATTTCCCAAATGGAGGGCGAGGGAGAGCTTTGTATGCGTCTCTGTGTGTGGAGTATAGATGGTCCAGAGTTCTTTTTCCTCTGGTTGCACATTTAACATGCTGATAGAAATTTGGTAAGACCGATTTAAGTTTCTTTGCATTAAAGTCCCCGGGCCACTAGGAGCGCCGCCTCTGGGTGAGCGTTTTCCTGTTTGCTTATGGCGGAATACAGCTCATTGAGTGCGGTCTTAGTGCCAGCATCAGTCTGTTGTGGTACAGTATGTAGACAGCTACGAAAAATACAGATGCAAACTTTCTAGGTAGATGGTGTGGTCTACAGCTTATCATGAGATACTCTACCTCAGGCAAGCAAAACCTTGAGACTTCCTTAGATATTATGCACCAGCTGTTAATTACAAAAATACATAGTCCCCTGCCCCTTGTCTTACAAGACGCTGCTGTTCTATCCTGCCGAATCAGCGTATAATCAGCCATGTTGTTGTTCAGCCACGACTCCGTGAAGCATAAGATGTTACAGTTTTGAATGTCCCGTTGGTAGTTTAATCTTCCGCGTAGGTCATTGATTTTATTTTCCAAAGATTGCACGTTTGCTAGCAGAATGGAAGGCAGTGGGAGTTTATTCGATCGCCTACAAATTCTCAGAAGGCAGCCCGCCCTCCGGCCCCTTTTTCTCCACCTTCTCTTCCTGCAAATGACAGGAATCTGGGCCTGTTTCCGGGGTAGCAGTATGTCATTCATGTCGGGCTCGTCGGACTCGTTAAAGGAAAAAAAGGATTCTGCCAGTTCGTGGTGAGTAATCACAGTTTTGATGTCCAGAAGTTATTTTCGGTCATAAGAGACGGTAGCAGCAACACTATGTACAAAATAAGTTACAAACAACAAGTTACAAACAACGCAAGAAACAAACAAAAAACCACAATTGGATAGGAACACGTAAAACGTCAGCCTTCTTCTCTGGCGCCAACTTGATCCATCTTAAACATACCACACACTCACATCCTTTCCCCATATCACACACACACACACACACACACACACACACACACACACACACACACACACACACACACACACACACACACACACACTTCTCAACACAAAGATGACCACCCACAGTCTGATCCCACAGACTGACCTCAGCAGGGGTGCAAGCCAGACCTCCAGACCTGATGAACTTGTCCACTCTGGTCATAAGTCAGGCTGCACAGACACTAACCTCCACCTTGATCCATCTTAAATATACAAATGCACTGTAGTAAATGTAATAAGTTGTCCGCACCACACACTCACATCCTTTCCCCATATCACACACACAGACATACACCCTTCTCAACACGAAGATGACCACCCACAGACTGATCCCCCTCAGCAGGGGGGCAAGCCAGACCTCCAGACCTGATGAACTTGTCCACTCTGGTCATAAGTCAGGCTGCACAGACACTAACCTTTACCCCCAACCACACTTCCACCACTAACACAAAACCAGCAAACCCCCTCTAATCCCTTGCAATGGCTTTAGGCATACAGCATAAACAACAATAGATGAATATCTCTACCTTTGTGTATGCGTGTGTGGTGTAACTAGATGTCAGCCCCCCCTTACTCTTTATATAAAAACAGAGGGAGGAGGCATAGAGAAAGTCACTTGCCCTTTTTTTGTTCTATAGTCGTCGTCCCCCCCATCATTCAAGCGGAAGAGGAAAGAGACGAGAAAAAAATGATCGTTTAAGACGTTATTAGGAGGGGAAGAGATTTTAATGTGACACTGGAACCCCTGCTTTGTAGTGTTCCGCTAATCTCTTAACAACCTCTGGGGGATGAACATGGCACAGGGGAGGAGGAGGGGGTAAGGCTATGAGTCCCTGTTGTATTTTACGACTCAATGTGTTATTCCCAAACCACAGCTCTGGATGTGGTGTCAGCTGAAAGGCATTAATGTGGTGCGCTGAGAGACCTTGCCTGCACACCGATCGACTGGCGACAATAAATATAGACTAGTCCAGGGCTCTCTGACACTGGAGCGCTACCATCCTGTAGGTTTTCACTCCAACCCTAATGTAGCGCACCTGATTCTAATTAGCTGGTTAATAAGCTGAAACAGGTGAGTTACAACTGGGGTTGAAACGAAAACCTACAGGAGGGTAGCTCTTCAGGAACAAGGTTGGAGAGCCCTGGATTAGTCATTTAAAAGGACACTGGGGAGCCTCCGAAATGGTCTAATACGTTCTTCTGACTGGTGTTTAATGAATGGCCATTCAGCTGTGTGAAAAGTCAAGGACGATTCATCTCGGAGCCAATTTACAATGGAATCAGATGGTAGATAGGATTTCAGTATCGCTGGCCAGATTTGTTTTTATAGCCATTGTTATTACTAGAACACTAGAGTATGTTATGATTTATTGAAATACTTAATAAGAAAGGAATATTTCATGAAAATTGGCCTATAATCATTGTAAAACAAATCGTCAGCACTGTAGTAGGCCTAGTACATTCTATGCTAGCTAAATTTGAAGAAAAAACTCATGCTCATCCAGAGGAGCATCATGGGAGATGGGGCAACCCGTGGGAGGGTGACAGTCACTGGCTAATGAGTACTTCCTGTTCTCATTAGCAGCGGGTTCCACAGCTGAAATGTCCCTCAAGGTCGTCCTTCCTGTTGGTGGCACATCGGGGGTTTTCAGGACACAGTTGGTTGTCTACTTTTCTACACCGGCACAACAATTAAGGCTTGACACATTTGTCACACATTTTTAATAATGCGTTCCAGCTCTGTTGTAACTTTAGTTGGCGCTCCTCTCGCCAAAGGTTTGTCTTTAATCTGATCAGCACAGGAGGGTATAGGTCAGAGAGAAGGCCTTAAAGAGTTGACAATGAAAGAGCAGGAAAGGGGGGGGGGGGGGAATTACAACACGATGCCAAAACAGAAGTAGTATCCATGTGGCAGTTTGCAGATAAGAGCCATGACTAAGTAATCAGGAAGAGTGGTGTGATCCACACGGACACATTCCCGAGATGCTCCGTCCCACCAGACCTCAGAGCATGCCAGGTACGAGGCGACTCAGTGGGAAACGTAAGCCTCTCCGATATCCCGTTACCATGGGGTCTTATTCCCACCAACCCCCACCTCTATAAATATCAATAAAGATAGCGATGTCTGTTTTAAAGTAATGATAAACAGACAGGCAAGGCAGTTAGTCGCGGGGCTCTGTGAAATGTGTGTCTTCCTGACTGTCCCTTTTGTATTTAAATGTGACTGTATATCTGGGGTCCTGGAGACGTTTATCGGTCGTGATGACTCTCCATGTAGGTGATGGAAGATTAGGGGCCGCCGCTGTTTCCAATTTATGGAGCTGACTTCAGACGGGAAGGGAGAAGGAACAACAGTGCCCCCCCTTCCCCTCCTTCGTCGTTCCTCCTTATTAGATTTCCCTGGTTATCAATGAGAGGTCGGACATTTCCAATGTGTCTGAAATGAAAGCATCTCCTTTCTGTCCATTGAGACGTCGACCACTTTAACATGACGGAAGTTTGCCAATAGGGTTTGAGTTGATGTTAAGGTCAAATCTTAGAGCCTACTCGTTATCTTCATACTTTGCCAAAGAGCAACATACTGCAGAATCATTATTGCTACAAATAAATACGTGTAGAGGTCTCTGAATAGGAAACTAACGTGTGAACTTTAACACTGGTAAAGATCAGGCTAACTTTGTTGGCACTGATACAGTATGTGGCCTGCAGTATGTAACATGTTAACTGCTAGTTTTCGTCTTAATGATGCTGAGCCTTGCAGCCTTTCAAACCACATTTTAGAGGAATGTGCACTTTTTCTCCAGAGCAGGGACAGGAAGGGAGAGAGAAGGGCAGGAAAAATCAATTGCAGGGAATATGAGAAAGAGAGAAAGAGAGAGGGAGGGAGAGAGCGAGAGTGAAAAATGTGTTGATTTGTCAGCATGGGCTAGATGTCTCTGGACACGGCAATGAGAATTTATCATGAAAGACAAATTGCCTTGGTTACAGTGGTATTCTCCCTGTGTGTGTGTGTGTGTGTGTGTGCGTGTGTGCGTGTGTGTGTGCTGTACTAGCATTCTGGACTTGGTCATACATGATTACCTCCAAAGCCAAGTTGACCAATGACAATAATGACCGTATTCAAATCAAATCAAATGTATTTATATAGCCCTTTGTACATCAGCTGATATCTGAAAGTGCTGTACAGAAACCCAGCCTAAAACCCCAAACAGCAAGCAATGCAGGTGTAGAAGCACAGTGGCTAGGAAAAACTCTCTAGAAAGGCCAAAACCTAGGAAGAAACCTAGAGAGGAACCAGGCTATGAGGGGTGGCCAGTCCTCTTCTGGCTGTGCCGGGTGGAGATTATAACAGAACATGGCCAAGATGTTCAAATGTTCATAAATAATAATAATCACAGTAGTTGTCGAGGGTGCAACAAGTCAGCACCTCAGGAGTAAATGTCAGTTGGCTTTTCATAGCCAATCATTAAGAGTATCTCTACCAATCCTGCTGTCTCTAGAGAGTTGAAAACAGCAAGTCTGGGACAGGTAGCACGTCCGGTGAACAGGTCAGGATTCCATAGCCGCAGGCAGAGCAGTAGAAACTGGAGCAGCAGCACGGCCAGGTGGACTGGGGACAGCAAGGAGTCATCATGCCAGGTAGTCCTGGGGCATGGTCCTCGGGCTCAGGTCCTCCGAGAGAGAGAAAAAAAGAGAGAATTAGAGAGAGCATACTTAGATTCACACAGGACACCGGATAAGACAGGAGAAGTACTCCAGATAGAACAAACTGACCCTAGCCCCCCGACACATAAACTACTGCAGCATAAATACTGGAGGCTGAGACAGGAGGAGTCAGGAGACACTGTGGCCCAATCCGATGATACCCCCGGACAGGGCCAAACAGGAAGAATATTATTGGTTGTTACTGACCCATACCTTCCTTATAGCAACACAAGAGAAACATCACTCCTATTAGTGTTTTCATTATACCCTACTACCTCAAAGCGCACAGTGCATTCGGAAAGTATTCAGACCCCTGGATTTTCCCCCCACATTTTGTCACGTTACAGCCTTATTCTAAAATTGATTAAATCGTTTTTTTCAACCCCTCTCATCAATGTACACCCATAATGACAAAGCAAAAAACGTTGTTTTGTTTAACATTTTTGCTAAAAAATAAACTGAAATATCACATTTATTCAGACCCTTTACTCAGTACTTTATTGAAGCACCTTTGGCAGCAATTACAGCCTTGAGACTTATTGGGTATGACGCTACAAGCTTGGCACACCTGTATTTGGGAAGTTTCTCCCATTCTTCTATGCAGATCCTCTCAAGTTCTGTCAAGGTTGGATGGGGAGCGTTGCTGCACAGCTATTCTCATGTCTCTCCAGAGATGTTAGATCGGGTTCATGTCTGGGCTCCGGCTGGGCCACTCACGGACATTCAGAGACTTGTCCCAAAGCCACTCCTGCATTGTTTTGGCTGTGTGCTTCGTTGTCCTGTTGGAATGTGAACCTTCGTCCCAGTCTGAGGTCCTGAGAGCCCTGGAGCAGTTAAAAAAAATCAAGGATCTCTCTGTACTTTGCTCTGTTCATCTTTGTCACGATCCTGACCAGTCTCCCAGTCCCTGCCACTTTGCCAGGTTTCCTCCAGACATGACTCTTGGCATTTAGGCCAAATAGTTCAATCTTAGGCTGGATTGACTTCGTAATCTTGGTTTCATCAGACCAGTGAATCTTGTTTCTCATGCTCTGAGAGTCCTTTAGGTGCCTTTTGGGAAACTCCAAGTGGGCTGTCATGTGTCATTTACTGAGGAGTAGCATCTGTCTGGGCACTCAACAATAAAAGCCTGATTGGGGGAGTGCTGCAGAGATGGTTGTCCATCTGGAAGGTTTTCCCATCTCCATAGAGGAACTCCTGGAGCTCTGTCAGAGTGACCATCAGGTTCTTGGTCACCTCCCTGACCAAGGCCCTTCTCCCCCGATTGCTCAGTTTGGTCGGACAGCCAGCTCTAGGAAGTGCCAGTGATTCCAAACTTCTTCCATTTAAGAATGATGGAGGCCACTGTGTTCTTTGGGGACCTTTAATGCTGCAGAAATTTGTCGGTACCCTTCCCCTGATCTGTGCCTCGACACAATCCTGTCTCAGAGCTCTACGGACAATTTCTTCAACCTCATGGCTTGGGTTTTTTCTCTGACAACTCTGGGACCTTATATAGACAGGTGTGTGCCTTTCCAAATCATTCCAATCAATTGAATTTACCACATCAATTGAATTTACCAATTGAATTTACCTGTTGTTGCAGGAATTTTCCTGCACAGTAGGAAATGCAAACTTGTAGTGCATTCAAGGTTTAAAAACTTCCACTTAAAAATGTCAGACTTGATTTGCCCTCACGAAATCAACCCCTACAAAAGAAATGTAGATTAATTGTACACTGAACAAAAATATAAATGCAACATGTAACAATTTCAAAGATTTTACAGTTCATATAAGGAAATCCGTCAATTGACGTTCAATTCATTAGGCCTTAATCTATGGATTTCACATAACTGGTAATACAGATATATTTCTGTTGGATACAGATACCGTTTAAAAAAAAGTAGGGACATGGACCAGAAAACCAGTCAGTATCTGGTGTGACCACCATTTGCCTCATACATAGTGACACATCTCCTTCGCATAGAGTTGACCAGGCTGTTGATTGTGGCCTGTGGAATGTTGTCCCACTCTTCTTCATTGGCTGTGCAAATTTGCTGGATATTGACCGGAACTGGAACACGTTGTCGTACACGTCGATCCAGAGCATCCCAAACATGCTCCATTGGTGGCATGTTTAGAGTATGCAGGCCATGGAAGAACTGGGACATTTTTAGCTTCCAGGATTGTCATGAAACGTGAGGTGACGGCAGTGGATGACTGGCGTGACAATGAGCCTCAGGATCTCATCACGGTATCTCTGTGCGTTTAAATTGCCGTCGATAAAATGCAATTGTGTTCGTTGTCCGTAGCTTATGCCTTCCCATACCATAACCCCACCGCCACCATGAGTCACTCTGTTCACAACATCGCAATCAGCAAACCA
The DNA here is from genome assembly GCF_034236695.1 of Oncorhynchus nerka. Lineage (NCBI taxonomy): Eukaryota > Metazoa > Chordata > Actinopteri > Salmoniformes > Salmonidae > Oncorhynchus > Oncorhynchus nerka. The sequence goes on from NC_088402.1 coordinate 41,752,924, forward strand.
CTCACTCACACGACGCCATGCTCGCTGTCTGTCATCTGCCTGGTACAATTAAAACTGGGATTCATCTGTAAAGAGCACACTTCTCCAGCGTGCCAATGACCATTGAAGCTGAACATTTGCCCACTGAAGTCGGTTACGACGCCGAACTACAGTTTGGTCAAGATCCTGGTGAGGACGACGAGCACCCAGATGAGCTTTCCTGAGATGGTTTAGGACAGTTTGTGCAGAAATTCTTCACTTGTGCTAAACCCACAGTTTCATCTGCTGTCCGGACGGCTGGTCTCAGACGATCCCGCAGGTGAAGAAGCCGGATGCGGAGGTCCTGGGCTGGTGCCAAATTCTGCCAAATTCTCTAAAACGACACGGCTTACGGAAGAGAAATCGGCATTCAATTATCTGGCAACAGCTCTGGTGGACCAATATTTTACAGTAGGTGTGAGAATTGTCTGTGTTTGCTGACATTTTTTGATTCCAAAGAGCTCTAGTTTCATGTCATCTGACCATAGCACCGGTTCCAATCCGAGTGCCAATGCACATTAGCAAACTCCAGGCAGTGCTGTGGCACTGTAATGCCACTTAACATAATGTTTACATACCCTACATTACTCATCTCTTATGTATATGTATATACTGTACTCCATATCATCTACTGCATCTTTATGTAATACATGTATCACTAGCCACTTTAAACTATGCCACTTTGTTTACGTACCCTACATATGTTTACATACCCTCATATGTATATACTGTACTCGATACCATCTACTGCATCTTGCCTATGCCGTTCTGCACCATATCACTCATTCATATATCTTTATGTACATATTCTTTATCCCTTTACACTTGTGTGTATAAGGTAGTAGTTTTGGAATTGTTAGGTTAGATTACTCGTTGGTTATTACTGCATGGTCGGAACTAGAAGCGCAAACATTTTGCTACACTCGCATTAACATCTGCTAACCATGTGTATGTGACAAATAACATTTGATTTAATTTCTGATTTGATTTGGCATGAAAATAGAGCTCTTCAAGGCACGCCAGTGGTGGCCAAAGAGCCAGGAGGCTGAATCTTGGCCGCGATCGTCCATCAAGACAATAACTCCAAGCGCACATCTAAATCCACAAAGAAATGATTCAATTGACCACAGTATCTACATTTTGCAATGGCCATCTCAGTCTCTGGACTTGAACCCCATTGAAAAGCTGTGGTTTAAATTGAAGAGGGCAGTCCATAAACGCAGATGAAGGATATCAAAGATCTGGAAAGATTCTGTATGGAGAAATGGTCTAAGATCCCTCCCAATGTGTTCTCCAATCTCATAAAAAGCTTTTTTGTTTGTTTTAAGGCTCTGTGTAATTATCCTTACAAGGGGAAGGTACTGTAGTATTGTAAACAGTTGTGACAATAATTTGTAATCTTTTTTAATCTTTTAATAATCTTTTTAAATATTTATTTGTATCAACAAAATCTCTTTCTCTGTGCAATTTGACTGTATGTGCCTACGCACCTCAAGCAGGTTGACATTTATTGTCATGAGTCTTGACCTGGAGGCAGAACTGAGCGAATCCCCCCCTCCCCCCTTAGATAGGCCAGCTGCAAAGTGAACATTTTGCAGCTGTCCTATCTAAGATTTTATGACTTTGTGGTTGTGCCAGAACAAGATTTATGACAAACGCTAACCTGTCTGCCTTTAATCCCAATTCAATTATGTAATACTTACATTTGTACAGGTACATTGCAAATATATTATTGTAATGTATTTATATGTGTGCGCCTGCCCGCCCTACACTATAGTTACCATACTTACCAATGTAACAACCTTACCCATTTTTACTGTAGCACTACCCAAAATGGAGAGAGGGGGGGAGAGCTTGAGCTTGCAGAGAGAGAACTTGAGCTTGAGAGAGAGAGAGAGAGAGCTTGGAGAGAGAGAGAGCTTGGGGGGAGAGATAGCTTGGGGGGAGAGAGAGAGAGAGCTTGGAGAGAGAGAGAGCGAGTGCTTAGAGAGAGTTTGAGCTTGGAGAGAGAGAGAGCGAGTGCTTAGAGAGAGTTTGAGCTTGGAGAGAGAGAGAGCGAGTGCTTAGAGAGAGTTTGAGCTTTGAGAGAGAGAGAGCGAGTGCTTAGAGAGAGCTTGAGCTTGGAGAGAGAGAGAGCGAGTGCTTAGAGAGAGTTTGAGCTTTGAGAGAGAGAGAGCGAGTGCTTAGAGAGAGTTTGAGCTTGGAGAGAGAGAGCGAGTGCTTAGAGAGAGTTTGAGCTTTGAGAGAGAGAGCGAGTGCTTAGAGAGAGCTTGAGCTTGGAGAGAGAGAGAGCGAGTGCTTAGAGAGAGCTTGAGCTTGGAGAGAGAGAGTGAGTGCTTAGAGAGAGCTTGGAGAGAGAGAGAGAGCGAGTGTTTAGAGAGAGCTTGAGCTTGGAGAGAGAGAGTGAGTGCTTAGAGAGAGCGAGTGCTTAGAGAGAGCTTGAGCTTGGAGAGAGAGAGTGAGTGCTTAGAGAGAGCTTGGAGAGAGAGAGAGAGCGAGTGCTTAGAGAGAGCTTGAGCTTGGAGAGAGAGAGAGAGAGAGAGAGAGAGTGCTTAGAGAGAGCTTGAGCTTGGATAGAGAGAGCGAGTGCTTAGAGAGAGCGAGAGAGCGAGCGAGAGAGAGAGCGAGTGCTTAGAGAGAGCCAGTGCTTAGAGAGAGCTTGGAGAGAGAGAGAGAGTGAGTGCTTAGAGAGAGCTTGGAGAGAGAGAGAGCGAGTGCTTAGAGAGAGCTTGAGCTTGGATAGAGAGAGCGAGTGCTTAGCGAGAGCTTGAGCTTGGATAGAGAGAGCGAGTGCTTAGAGAGAGCGAGAGAGAGAGAGAGAGAGAGAACCTAAGTCAGATCTTTTCACCACCTTTGTTTACACATTGATGCTGGATGATAGTCTCAGAATTGCAGGTAAGATTGGTTCTCCCGAACTGAATATGATTGCCGAAGAATAACCTTTGCCAAGCCCAATAGAGAGCACTGAGTAGGACTGATGTGAGATTTCTTTGCAGAATCTTGAAGTATCAGATAGCAGGTCATTTTTACCCCAAAGCACTCTTAAAGCTACTGGAGGTAGATTGTGGTTGATAGCTGGTAGCAGGATTGATAAAGCTATTCAGACACCTTGGGAACTTTATTTATAACTTTTTTCGATTGCAATAGCTACCATTTTGTTCTTAATAATGTATATCTTTCCAGATGCTAAACTCAGCAAAAAAATAAACTGCCCTTTTTCAGGACCCTGTCTTTCAAAGATAATTCGTTAAATTTTTTTTTTTTAAATCACAGATCTTCATTGTAAAGGGTTTAAACTCTGTTTCCCATGCTTGTTCAATGAACCATAAACATTTAATGAACATACACCTGTGGAATGGTCGTTAAGACACATACAGTTTACAGACGGTAGGCAATTAAGGTCACAATTATAAAAACTTAGGACACTAAAGAGGCCTTTCTACTGACTCTGATAAACACCAAAAGAAAGATGCCCAGGGTCCTTGCTCATCTGTGTGAACGTGCCTTAGGCATGCTGCAAGGAGGCATGAGGACTGCAGATGCGGCCAGGGCAATAAATTGCAATGTCCGTACTGTGAGACCCCTAAGACAGCGCTACAGGGAGACAGGACGGACAGTTGATCATCCTCGCAGTGGCAGACCACATGTAACATCACCTGCACTGGATTGGTACATCCGAACATCACACCTGCGGGACAGGTACAGGATGGCAACAACAACTACCCGAGTTACACCAGGAACGCACAATCCCTCCATCAGTGCTCAGACTGTCCGCAATAGGACGAGAGAGGCTGGACTGAGGGCTTGTAGGCCTGTTGTAAGGCAGGTCCTCACCAGACATCACCTGCAACAATGTCGCCTATGGGCACAAACCCACCGTCGCTGGACCAGACAGGACTGTCAGTTTTGTCTCACCAGGGGTGATGATCGGATTTGCGTTTATCGTCGAAGGAATGAGCATTACATCGAAGCCTGTACTCTGGAGCGGGATTGATTTGGAGGTGGAGGGTCCGTCATGGTCTGGGGCAGTGTGCCACAGCATCATCGGACTGAGCTTGTTGTCATAACAGGCAATCTCAACGCTGTTCGTTACAGGGAAGACATCCTCCTCCCTCATGTGGTACCCTTCCTGCAGGCTCATCCTGACATGACCCTCCAGCATGACAATGCCACCAGCCATACTGCTCGTTCTGCGCGTGATTTCCTGCATGACAGGAATGTCAGTGTTCTGCCATGGCCAGCGAAGAGCCCGGTTCAATCCCATTGAGCACGTCCGGGATCTGTTGGATCGGAGGGTGAGGGCTAGGGCCATTCCCCCCCCAGAACTTGCAGGTGCCTTGGTAGAAGTGTGGGGTTTGTTCAGAGACACATTATTCCATTTCTGTTAGTCCCATGTCTGTGGAACTTGTTCAGTTTATGTCTCAGTTGTTGAATCTTGTTATGTTTATACAAATATTTACACGTGTTTTAAATTTGCTGAAAATAAACGCGGTTGACATTGAGAGGACATTTTCTTTTTTTGCTGAGTTTATATGAGTATGGACCCACAATATCTGCCGTAGCTTCCCTGTATAGTATCCACTGCCCTCCCAAACAGCATCTCAAACCACTTTTGGTGGAGGAAAAATCTTTGGACTGTGGTGTAAACCCTTTTGTAGTGTAAAACCTTCAGTGTCACCTTTTGTGTTACTTATGATGCACCTGGAGTTCACTGTAACAGTTGAAACATTGCGTTATGAACAAGGCAAAAATAATGTCTGCTATATTTGAGTTTCATTGTGCATTTAATGCCCAAACTATTTGATGCAGCACTCCAAACAGCACACTGTTGTATGAGCTACTCTCCCCCCCCCCCCCTGAACCCACATGTCTACTTTTGAACTACCTGTCAATCATAAAGTACAAATTGATGAGTCGTAATGCACGCTGTCATCATTAGTCCGCCGAATCCCGAACACAGACAGCTACTTTAAGTGCGCTTTATGTACACCGCACCATAAGAGGTAGTGTCAACATCTCCGTTCCTCTCCCGAACCCCAGTCTGCGCTGCTGTTCAATTTCCTGCGACAACAGAGACATTTACATAATTGATTACATTCAAACCAAATGAAGCATCAGACAAACAGGATGTATCTGCAGATTGATGACATATGCTCCGAGAGGGACGGAACGCTGAAAGACTAATGCATCACAAAAGGTGAGGGGGGCCAAATGCAGATGAGGAGCTAAGAGCATGCAAATTCAAAGTGAATATTCATGCCATCCGATTGGGGTCCTCCTTGGGATTTCCGGAGATGTGTGAATGAAAAATATTCTTCTTAAACTTTGGCTGAACTTTCTTTCTCCACCATCTCGTCATTAAATATGGAACAGTGTGTGAACGCGTACTAACACGAAACGAAAACATTTTCGCAGGTAGACAAATTCAGCAGTTTTGTTAAGTAGGCAGCTTCGTGGAGGGCAGCTGAAAATTCAATTTGGTATTCAAATAGTATGCGCGTATGGCTGCATGCGTCCCCTTTGTTTGTAGCCATTTCTTTTCCAATTACCTGACGACTTTGTTGAAGTCGCCTCTGACAAGTTTGACTCCAATGTGAAGACAGTGAGGTCGTTTGGATGCATATCAGGAATACATTTCCACCAGTATGAGCTCAAAATGGCTAATGTGCTCAGCTGAGGCCCAAAGAAATGACATTGCCCTGTGGGGAGTGACCATTTCAAGTTTAACTGGATTCTCCCTTGTCAAGAGCAAAAGAAGGAACATTCTACTGCTGCCTCACCATCCAAGTAACACAAAATGAAGCGAAAAACTGGATCTAGAAAACATTCAGCTATTATTGGAGGAAAATGGAAGTTAGACGTGCAAGATAATCCTAAATGATCAAAGACGCACAGTGTTTCAGCTAAAACGCTTTTATCAGGCAACATGAGAAGCAGATCAATGGCAAAGCTTGTGAGAATAAGATGATTAGTGTTCAGCTCCCACTGGTGGGATGCCTACTGTACAGTCTGAGCAGACTGGGAATCTAAGATTAGTAGTGTCCAGTTGCTGTGCTGTAACTGCAGTGCTTCCATTATGTAACTCAGACTACATTTTGACAACAGAGCCATAAACATATTCTTATGGACATAACACAACAATCTGAAGGTTTGTTTATTTTACCCATCTTACTAATTATACCCTAGCATGGACACACACACACACACACACACACACACACACACACACACACACACACACACACACACACACACACACACACACACACACTGTGCATGCCCAATCCCTCTCTCTGTGGCTGACTGGTGTTAGGACATCAGAAGGAAATTAAACCTCATCGAGCGTGGTCTCCTAATGCCCAGAGCACTTCAAGCTGTCAGGCCTCTCTATCTCGCCATCCTTTCCATCTCTCTGTGGTCTCTCTCACGCTAACAAACGTAGTAGCCTTCTGCACTGTGCATTACCATGCACTGGGTTGTGTGTAGGCTTTGTTTGCTGAAATAAACAATGACCTAAGTGGCTCGAAAAAGGACCCTCAAAGTAAAAATACACAACCTGCTTAAAGATGTGTATTGGTGTGTGTGTGTGTGTGTGTGTGTGTGTGTGTGTGTGTGTGTGTGTGTGGCAGTGTTATGTATGTGTGTGAGCTTGTGGGTATACGCGCTTGTCCTATATTGACTTCACTGTATGTGTTTTGTGTTCTATATTGACTTCCCATGTAGGGATCTGAAAGGATCTGTGGGTGTCTCGCTGTTGGTAATGGTAACACAGATCAATGAGCTGAATAACACACCAAGGCAAGGCAATCCCATCACTATGGATAGGAGGAGGAGGGAGGACAGGAGGGGGGGAGGATTGTGAGGCAAGCTAAGCTATTCGTTAGCACCCGTTAGAATATCAGAGAGCTTATTTCTGTTCTAGGATCAGAGACAACAGCTTAGTGTGATGAATAGCATGAAAAGGAATAGGCAATATACTCTTTAGGGTAAGGCAACCCCAGTATTTTTGTTAACTGCTACCGAAATCTCTCGCTTCCTGGAAAAATGTAATATGGACCCATGGCTAGAAAATAATGTTATAATTTTCTAAATGTCACTTTCAAATGATCTCACCTCCCTCCCTCCCTCCCTCCCTCCCTCCCTACCGCTGGTCTAAATGATAATTATGTAAATGACATAGAGTAGCTATTTCCTAAGCAGCCTCATTGTTCCATGGAGGGGTGCTGCTATTCCTCACTTGGACCGCATAAGCATAAACATTTGGGTAATTATGTGTAGGAGACACCAGCACTAATAGGGCTAACCATTAGCATGGTAATTTACATGTAATTGGTTGCAACCTGTTTCGCACACGTAGGGCTGCCACTCAGATAATCATACCATTGTGCCTACTGTAATCATACCGTTGTACATGCTCCTCCCTATGCCTTTTCATTTAGCCAAACATGAAATTGATTCGACTGGGTGCCTTTATCTGTCTGTGTTTGTCTGCCCACTAGCCCAACACAATCCATCCATCCATCTTTTAACAACAACCCATTAAATCGAGATGACCACTATGGCAATCTGTGCATTAATATGGCACATGTAAGATTGTAGGCTTGAGTGTTGTGTTATATATTATACCTGACGCTGTGTTTCCTTGTAGGCTTGCCGATTTCAGCGACGAGCCCAGCACTACTTCTACGACTGTGCTTCCCAAAGTTCTGGAACTAGCCAAATTGTTACAGCGTGTAAAGAGAGCCTATCGCCGTTGATTCGAGCCTCTTCAACACTCACCACGAGGGAGGCATTGGTCAGAGAGCCCACGCAGACACCACACGCTGACTACGTATGAGAAAGAGGCAAAGGCGAGAGGTGACGTCACCCTCTGCGGTATGCTGAACGAACAAGCGGGACAACAACTGTGCTCTGTCCCTCGAGCCAGCGTCGGCACAGTCCCAGGCCGCTTATCACATTACTTCTCTCATAGCAAAACATCAATCTTCATTGAGGGAAATAAATAAGATGGCCGGCTTCATAAAAACCGACCGAGTCTGCGTCTGTAATGAGATTTGTCACTCTCTCTTCCCTCTATTACAGCTGCCGATGTGATTATGCGGCGAGCTTGGCGGGCAGCGATGGTGTCCGTATGATGGGCAGACGCAGGAAGTTGCCATGCTGTGCTCTGTCACGTTGGGCCAGAGCTGCTGCTGCCCAGACCTGACAGTTTCCTGTCTGAGGAGATGCTTGGCAGACGCATCATTCACCATTCACACAGACTGAAGCAGACACAGCCGCACACTGGGAAAATTAAATGCTCTCAAACACTGACCAGCTGCACATTAATTCCCTGTTTTTTGCCCATGAGTGAACACCCGCACCCCCGCACGCGCGCGCACACACACACACACACACACACACACACACACACACACACACACACACACACACACACACACACACACACACACACACACACACACACACACACACACACACACACACACACACACATACACCTGCCTTGCACTAGTGCTCTTACTACAAGTATTGTCCGGTGTGTATGTGCGTATGTACATGTGTACAGTATGTGTGTGTGTGTGGCGGCTGAGGGGGCAAGGGGGATGGTAGCTCCGTTCAACCTCTCGTAACAGTAGGACTCTTTGCCCCTGAAAACAACAGCAGCAGTTCTGTCTACTCCACTAGACCAACCACAGAGATTAGAGAGCTATAGATCCACAGACTACAAATGATTGAATATATTAGCTGAGCCACTGCACCTGTGTGTTAGTGGGGTTATTTGCCTCCTGAGTTAGATAAGCTTTTGGGCGCACAGACGGGATGGGTCTTTTGACCAACAGATACACTAGGAAATATGGGTCACAGTTGGAGGGTCAAACGATGAGAGGAGACTCCTGGGGGAGAGGAGACGAGTGGCTTGCCGGTCTAGGCAAGAGCTACTCTACTGTACAATGGCGATAAGCAACGTTGTCATAATATTATGTCCACGTCTACTCGGTTTATTGGGAATTTAAGAGAATTTGTGTTGGAGCAAAACAGGCAGGTTTGGATTAGATTGTTGACAACATGTACACTCTTTTTAGTCTCCAATGTTTCATTGAAAGCATATACATTTTGCACAATGAGGACTTGTTGTCTCAAATACATTGGTACAGTTGTTGGTTAATTACCTAGCACATTTTTGGCAACGAGATAAAACTAGCTGAAACGAGCCACCTACGATTCCTCACATGGCAGCCTCTTGTCATTGTTGCTAGCTCTCTGGCCATCCAGAGTCACAACATACAGACTTCTGCCACATTGAAGCGTGTACATCATTTGTGACTTGCTAACCTGTCTATGTTTAAACGTAAGTGGTAGTCTCTGGTTATTATGATTCCTCTATGGACGCATACTCTAGTCTGAAAAGTGTTTTTTTTTTATGGCAGAGAAAGAGATTTGAGTAATCTCCTTCTAGCCTTGAGAAATAGGCATTTATTGAAAGTGGTTTGGTTCCGTGCAGTTTGAATGGTCCGTTTATTTTTTTGATGGCTGGCCTATGGTTCTTTTTGAGTCTTGAGTATTTCCTGGCTCACCTACTGTGGATCGTGACTGGTGGTGTTATTATTTGGCTTTAAAACATTTTGGGCCGACAATTGGCTGCTACAGTTACCGAAGCCCAGCCAAGTTGTGGTTGCCAATAAGACACAATCATGAGAAGGCCCTACATGCATACTTACCAGGGTGTTACTGATGCTGCAAACATTTCCCTTTCTCTACTCGTCTCTCTTTTTCTCTCTCCTCTCTAATTCTGATCTCACTGTTTCAATACCCATTTTCTGTTACTCTCGCCTCCTCTCTCTCTAGCTCTCCCACTCTCTCTTTAGCTCTCTCTCTCTCTCTCTCTTTAGCTCTCTCTCTCTCTCTCTCTCTTTAGCTCTCTCTCTCTCTAGCTCTCTCTCTCTCTATAGCTGTCTCTCTCTAGCTCTCTCTCTCTCTATAGCTGTCTCTCTCTAGCTCTCTCTCTCTTTAGCTCTCTCTCTCTTTAGCTCTCTCTCTCTCTCTCTCTCTCTTTAGCTCTCTCTCTCTCTTTAGCTCTCTCTCTCTCTCTCTAGCTCTCCCACTCTCTCTTTAGCTCTCTCTCTCTAGCTCTCTCTCTCTCTCTTTAGCTCTCTCTCTCTCTCTCTCTCTTTAGCTCTCTCTCTCTAGCTCTCTCTCTCTCTCTCTCTCTCTCTCTCTTTAGCTCTCTCTCTCTCTCTCTCTTTAGCTCTCTCTCTCTTTAGCTCTCTCTCTCTCTCTCTCTCTCTCTCTCTCTCTTTAGCTCTCTCTCTCTCTCTCTCTCTCTCTATAGCTGTCTCTCTCTAGCTCTCTCTCTCTCTCTCTCTCTTTAGCTCTCTCTCGCTCTCTCTCTCTCTCTCTCTCTCTCTCTCTCTCTCTCTAGCTCTCTCTCTCTCTCTCTCTCTCTCTCTCTCTCTCCCCCTCTTCCCGGATTAGACACTCTGGCAGCTGGATTCAGAGTAAACTGGGTAGGTGGAGGAGAAGAGGGGGAGGGTGCAGCCTCTCCCTGGCACAGCTCCCCTCCTGGCAGGCAGGGCTAGGGGTAAACTAGGAAGGTTACCCTTGCCCAGCACCGATGCCCAGTGTCAGGTTGGCACTGTGTCCGTCTGTCCCTATGGCATCTGTTCATGTGGGTGAGATGAACCCACCTCGGCCGCCAATACACAAGCCAACCGGGAGGATGACGTACAAACACTATCACCCACAGCACTCACGCATAAACGCTCTCTCTCTCTCTCTCTCTCTCTCTCTCTCTCTCTCTCTCACACACACACACATCTAATCACATGCTTACACTGCCACATGAAATCCCCCACTGACACAAATCCACACAAAGGCACAGGCCTACTGTCTCCTTCCCTTCTCACACACACACACACATCTCGGCACTAAATCCATGATTGATCCTCTATTTGGATGCATACAGTACTTCATCCCAGTTCACCTCCACTCACCTTTATCCCCAAATAAGGGAGCGTTTGGATCAAATGTCAGAGTGCTCTGTCACTAGAGACTAACTGGGTAACTGGCGTGGTGCGTTTCGTGGTGGGCGGGATGAATAAATCATGTATCAAACCTCAACGGGAGCTTGAATCCATCCGCCTTGCCGGGCCCCCTGTGAGCTGACCTGAGGAGGTAAAACACGCGGCGGGGCTAAGCATATACTGTACATTCTCCCTGGCCAGTACGCCCACACCCCACCCCAGGCTTGCTGTCCGTCTCTCACATACACATGGATAAACACACACAGATGGATCTGAGCATACAACATTTTTTTGGAGTGGGCATTTGATGCCCAAATGTAATATCGTTGGTGTGTCTTGTACATTTTTATCCTACAAAATTGAGGATGCTCATGCCTCCTTAGTTTCAATTGGCATGCATGACACCTCTGGGCATGGACGCAGACACACACACACACACACACACACACACACACACACACACACACACACACACACACACCTGGAGAGCAAAGCTACTCCTAAGATGACCTTTTCAACAAGTGTGTCCAGTCGTCTTGGTCCTGCCTAACGTGGAGCTAATATCCTTGCTGGATGTCTAGCACTCGGTGGCGGCGAGAGAACGTCTGCTTAAACGTTACCGTAACCCAATCAAGGAGGGGACGCCCTTACCTGGAATCTCTCTACATCCTCCCTGTTTTTCCATCTCTCCCAGCTGATCTTCGTGAACGCACAGGGGGGGGGAGCAATCTCAGTGTTGGGATAACAAACATCTCCATCTGCTTCTTATACTCTGGAATCTCTCTCACAAAGAGACTATTCCATTAGGCTTTGGAAAGAGTCTATCTGCTCAGGAATGGGCTAGCTAGTCATTTAAATCTGTTTACAAGAAAACAGAGAGAGGGTACGTGCTACATGGCCCCTAACAATTGACATGGAAAAGACTGATCTGGAAACCAAAATGGATGTTTGGTGTGCACAGACCTCAAATCATCTCCTTTGACGTATACCTGTTTCCATGTCTGGCTAAGAAGAAGATTAAAGTCAAAAATAAAGTCAAAATAAAACATAGTAAAAAGTACGTTTGAATGACACTGAGGGGCTGTGTTTTTACAACTAATGCCAGTTTGCCTGAGGCTGATGCCGTGCAGGTGTTTGTACACATGCATATACACACACTCTCCTTCAAATACACACACACACATGTAATAGTGCCAGACATGCACTCAAACATATACAGTTGGCATTGCTGTTATGATTTGAATTGTCTTTGATGTCCTTGTTGTTTGCTGTTTTCTCTTGTCTTTTTTTTTCTCTTTAGTTCATTTTCATTGGTGGGTTCTTGGGAGTGAGGAATGGAATTAACTGTCTGTCTGTCTGTCTGTCTGTCTGTCTGTCTGTCTGTCTGTCTGTCTGTCTGTCTGTCTGTCTGTCTGTCTGTCTGTCTGTCTGTCTGTCTGTCTGTCTGTCTGTCTGTCTGTCTGTCTATATATATCTTCTTGGGGGGGAGGGGGTCTCGGATGGTTGAGGGACAGCTATTGGGGAACTGTGTGGGGGATCTTGGAGGATTCGGGTCCCCGTTTTTTTGGCCTGGTGGGAGATCTGTCAACGTGCCCTTGAGCAGGGCATTGACCCCGGATGCTTCTGTGTGTCGCTCTGATTGGGAGTCTGCTGGATGACTGGTATCATGTAGTTGTTGAGCGGCTTCACTGCAAGTATATTGTATGTTTTGGATATTCAAAAAAATAATAAGAAAAGAAAAGAAAAGAAAAAAAGGTTAGAAATAGTCTTTTGGCAGTTTAGATGGTGCAAAAATGGCTCGGAAATGTCTTTTAAATTGTCTGAAAAAAGAGCAGGACTATTTTGGCTCCATTATGAGGACCCCGACACATGGTGTGATAAGATTATTCTCCAGTCTGCCAGAGGAGAAAATGGTAATAAAATTCTCTTAACAAGGCTCTTTTATTGCCTTCCTGCTGTTTTCATCTCTTCTCAGCTGCTCGTTCTGCGCTTTTCAACAGCTCCCAATCTAATGCCCCCAAATTAGTCAGGGAACCAAGCTGAGGGGAGGAATGGCTAGACTAGTTAGGCCCATTCATGTTTTACCATCGCTTTCTCTTTTTAGGTCAAACCTGCTGTTAACCCGCTGAGCTAAAGCCCTAGGCGTTGACTTAACACAAGACAACACACGTTTTCAGATCTTAGGCAAGGTTACTCTTCAAGCTAGGTTAGTCATCACCACCCTCTGTTACACACACACACACACACACACACACACACACACACACACACACACACACACACACACACACACACTGACATGAGATGGTAGGATACAGATGTGGAGGGGACACAGGTGGACACGGACACTGGCTGTTTGTCAACTGGAGTCGACAGGCGTCTGGCATTCCTCCTATTTAATTATATTTCTGTTGTGTAAAGTCAAGTGTTGATGACTTTACACAACAGGAAGCAAGAAGGGCCCCCCTATAAGGCAGAGGGACACACATATTTGCTGGTACGGCATGGAACACACATGCACGTCACAGAACACACACACACACACACACACACACACACACACACACACACACACACACACACACACACACAAATAGTAATACACATACAGAAAGAAACACCCACAGTCAGAGACTCACAAAAAACATACACAACAGAGACACAGAAGAGCTGGGGACACCAGGGCTCACCACATGATGCAGATGTTTAAGGGTGGAAATAATCTCCCATGAATATTCCATCTCAGCAGCGGGCTTCCATTTTAATTATCAGCCCCTCCCTGGCCCTCCGTGATGCCAAGGCCAGGTAAATGAAGCTCAGCAAAACCACTTTTTCAACCCCACAAAATGCTATTTTAATGTCGAAAAGAGCACAGCGTTCTCTGAGCACACATGCTATGTGGTTTGTGTGTGCCGTGTGTATGTGAGAATGTGTGTGTGTGTGCGCAGTGTACATTTTAAGAGAAGTTGGTATATGCACTGACACACACCCGCATAAATGTTCACATATTACCGCTATGGGTAGAATGTATATTTCCATGATAATAAGGGCAGAGGTCTCACCTGAAACGATCTCACTCCATCAGGCCAAAAGGCATATACTTGAATTTATTATAAATCCAATGATATATTCCACACAGTACTCCCCTTCAATTACTTTATGTCAAAACTAGAATAAGTTCACAATTCAATTCTATACAGGTACACACTGACATTCACAGTAATACTTGTCCAAAGTTGTCCAACTCACCTTCCTAGAGTATACTGTCCTATGACCTTGGTCAGCTGCAGGTCGTTGCTAACCTGTACTTCTTTACTCTACGAGGCTCAAGTGAGGACTTTATCAGCTGTACAATAAACCAGTAAGCTGTGTACTACCTCTGCCGCTCTCTGAGCCTCCACGGCAATCGTAATCACAAGGACATCCACGGGCTGCACTGTGGGGACCTATTACCATAATCAGGCCACATAAGACAGGTATTCAATTAGCTGCAGGGAGAGCCCATAAATACGCACAGGGCCTGCTAATGCTAAGCCCTCTGCCAGGACCTCATATAGAGATTTAGTAGGCCTGAATTGGGATTGTCTCTGGGTTTCTCTGTTCATTATTGTCTTCTGGTAGGTATTCATTCTATTTAAGCTTACATTTAAAACAAAAAAAGTAAAACTGGTATATAGGCCATGAAAAATGTACATATTTCAACTTCAGTTAAAGCACAATACTAGGATTTACAATTTAAAAAACACATTTTAATATCCCAATTGCATTAAACCAGTTCCCTTTTTTCTTCTCAAACTCTCTATATACTGAAAAATATATATAAACGCAACATGCAACAATTTCAAAGATTTTACTGAGTTACAGTTCATATAAGGAAATCAATCAATTGAAATCAATTCATTAGGCCCTAATCTATGGATTTCACATGACTAGGTAGGGGTGCAGCCATGGAAAGTCAGGCCCAGCCAATCAGAATTCATTTTTCCCCACAAAAGAGATTTAACTTCTTGGATATAGGGGGCGCTCTTTTAATTTATGGATAAAAAAACGTTCCCGTTTTAAACAAGATATTTTGTCAGGAAAAGATGCTCAACTATGCATATAATTGACAGCTTTGGAAAGAAAACACTCTGACGTTTCCAAAACTGCAAAGATATTATCTGTGAGTGCCACAGAACTGATGCTACAGGTGAAACCAAGATGAAATTTCAAACAGGAAATGGCCCAGATTTTGAAGGCGCTGTGTTCCAATGTCTCCTTATATGGCTGTGAATGCGCCAGGAATGAGCCTACACTTTCTGTCGTTTCCCCAAGGTGTCTGCAGCATTGTGACGTATTTGTAGGCATATCATTGGAAGATTGACCATAAGAGACTACATTTACCAGGGGCCCGCTTGGTGTCCTCCGTCGAAATTATTGCGTAATCTCCAGCTGCGTCCATTTTTCCATTTGCTTCAGAGGAGAAACCCAACTGCCACGAATGATTTATCATTGAATAGATATGTGAAAAACACCTTGAGGATTGATTCTAAACAACGTTTGCCATGTTTCTGTCGATATTATGGAGTTAATTTGGAAAAAAGTTTGGCGTTGTAATGACTGAATTTTTAATTTATTTTTTGCCAAACGTGATGAACAAAACGGAGTGATTTCTCCTACACAAATAATATTTTTGGAAAAACTGAACATTTGCTATCTAACTGAGAGTCTCCTCATTGAAAACATCCAAAGTTCTTCAAAGGTAAATTCTTGTTTTTGTGAAAATGTTGCCTGCTGAATGCTAGGCTATGATTACGTTCCCGGATACGGGATTGCTCGACGCTAGAGGTTAATGCAGACAGAAATACTCCTCAGCAACCCCCAGACGATCCCGCAGCTGAAGAAGCCGGATGTGGAGATCCTGGGCTGGCGTGATGACACAGCGGTCTGCGGTTGTGAGTCCGGTTGGACGTACTGCCAAATTCTCTAAAACGATGTTGGAGGCGGCTTATGTTAGAGAAATGAATGTCCTCTAGCAACAGCTCTGGTGGACATTCCTGCAGTCAGCATGCCAGTTGAAAGTTCCCTCAAAACATTGAGACATCTGTGGCATTATGTTGTGTTACAAAACTGCACATTTTAGAGTGGCCTTTTATTGTACTCAGCACAAGGTGCACCTGTGTAATGTTCATGCCGTTTTAATCAGCTTCTTAATATGCCACATCTGTCAGAAGGATGGATTATCTTGGCAAAGGAGAAATGCTCACTAACAGGGATGTAAACAAATTTGTGCACAACATTTTTTGAGAAATAATCTTTATGTACATGTGAAACATTTCTGGAATCTTTTATTTCAGCTCATGAATCATGGGACCAACAGTTTACACATTTTGGTTTGGTGTAGTTACTGCTGTCTTTTTAAGACACAAAAATACTTATTTTCCACCATAATTTGCAAATACATTCATAAAAAAATCCTACAATTGGATTTTTTTCTCTCATTTTGTCTGTCATAGTTGAAGTGTATTTATGATGAAAATTACAGGCCTCTCTCATCTTTTTAAGTGGGAGAACTTGCACAATTGGTGGCTGACTAAATACTTTTTTGCCCCACTGTACCTACCCCCTATATACAGGAGAGATCCTTCCAGAGCTCCTGAATGAATCACTTTGCTGCAGGAAACTAGAGAGTGCTAACATGTAAAGTCCCCAAATGCAAAGAGGGGGTTCTTTGTTTGTGTGTGTGTGTGTGAGTGTAATTGAAAGTGTTTAAAGCATATGTGGCTCTTTAGACAGTGTGTGTGTGTGTGTGTGTGTGTGTGTGTGTGTGTGTGTGTGTGTGTGTGTGTGTGTGTGTGTGTGTGTGTGTGTGTGTGCACGTGTGCGCTCGGGTATGTATGTGTGTTTGAGTGCGTAAAGGATCTATGCGGAAACCATTTACATATGCTTGTGTCCATGGCATAGTGTGCCATGCATGTATGTGGCATGTGAAGTGTATGTGGCATGTGAAGTGTATGTGGCATGTGAAGTGTATGTGGCATGTGGAGTGTATGTGGCATGTGTCTTCAATATTGCAGCAAATCTTTACAGACCACTATTCTAACACCACCCCCACACACATATGGTGAGACCCAGATCTCTAGCAACTGAGACAGATTGTTCTGCCGCTCCAATTCCCCAGCTGCCCTCACGCCCGCTATCACTCTCATCATAATGCAGTACTGTACACCTAGCTCTGAGCTCAGTCACGGGCAGGTGTCCAAATGCAACTCAAATTGAACTGAGTTCAAGTTTGGGTTGTTAAAATCAGTTTGTAAAAATAAATACAAATCTGATGGGAAATAATTAACAGCTAGTAGTTACTGTTTGTTGGCTGTATCTGAAAGCAGAATCAAAATGATTTCACGATAACGTGTAAGGATACTGCTACTAAGTATTAACATTGTCCAGACAAGGGTGAGGGTAAATCAAAGGTTTAGGCTTCAGGGGTAAACCAGAAGTCAGGGAAATGTGGGATTGGAAAACTTTGGGAAGGCTGTTTTGATAAATGACAAAAATAGAACAAGGAAGATGATTTCCCAGCAGTTCAGATTGGGACAACTCTCAGCACTGAAACACTAGAGTCTAATATCCCATAAACCTTACAATGACCTTACAACGACCCCACAATGGGAATAAAAAACTTGACTACTCATTTATTAATACAAGTTCAATACAAAACTTAATCCATAGATTTGACTAGGATAGATGCACTCTTTACCAATTTGAAAGGGAATCAAAGCAGATCACGCAGTACTTAAGGAGAGACGACACTTCAATAGAAAATGGAATTGATTGGTTAGAGGGCTCCCACAGGTAAGAGTGGTAGGAGAGGTGTAAAGTCAAGAGCAACAGAACACCTACTCTCTCTCATGAGAGAGAGAGAGATTCTCTGGGAAAATTCTCTGCAGTATTATAAATAGCAGACTACATAATTTCCTTGACGAACACAACGTCCTGAGCAGAAGCCCAAAATGATCGTACAACAGACCACATTTACACCCTCCACTCTCTAATTGATAAACATGTAAACCAAAACAAAAGCAAAATCTACTCGTGTTTTGTAGATTTCAAGAAAGCATTTGATTCAATTTGGCACGAAGGTCTTTTTTATAAACTAATAGAAAGTGGTATTGGAGGGAAAACATATGATTTTATTAAATCAATGTACACTAAAAATAAATGTGCGGTTAAAATTGGCAACAAGCAAACATACTTCTTCTCTCAGGGACGGGGAGTGAAACAGGGCTGCCCAATAAGTCCAACACTATTTAACATCTACGTTAATGAATTGGCAAAAACATTAGAAGAATCGGCAGCACCTAGTATCACCCTACACAACACTGAAATCACGTGTCTGCTGTACGCAGATGACCTGGTGCTGCTGTCTCCCACTAAAGAGGGGTTACAGCAGCACCTAGATCGTCTTCACAAGTTCTATCAGACCTGGGCTCTGACCGTTAACCTAATTTTTTTATTTGATATATAATGATATTCCAAAAAAGGTCCAGAAATAAGGATGACAAATATAAATTCTATTTGGACACAGTTCTATTAGAACACACCAAAAACTACACATATCTAGGACGAAATATCAGCAACACAGGTAGCTTTCACATGACTGTGAATGAGCTGAGAGACAAAGCAAGAAGAGCATTCTATGCCATTGAAAGGAACATCAAAATCGAAATTCCAATTAGAATCTGGCTCAATTTTTCAATCAGTTATAGAACCAATTGCTCTATATGGCAGTGAAGTATGGGGTCCAATCTCTAATAATGAATTTACCAAATGGGACAAGGATCCAATCGAAATACTGCATGCAGAGACTGTATTGCAAGTGCCAAGAAAACTCCTAATAACGCATGTAGAGTAAAATTGGACCAATACCCCCTCCTCATTCGAATAGAAAAAAGAGCCATCAAATTTTACAACCATCTAAAACCGAGTGACCCCAAAACATTCCATCACACAACTCTACAATGTCAAGAGATGAAACAAGAGAAGAGTCCTCTCAGCCAGCTGGTTCTGAGGCTCAGTTCACCAACCCAAACCAACCCCATAGAGCCTCAGAACGGCACTCAGAAAATCTGGCCCAACCAAATCATCACAAAACAAAAAGAAAAATATTTCACCTATTGGAAAGACACAACAAAAAATCAAAGTAAACTTCAATGCTATTTGGCTCTAAACAGACAGAACATGGTGGCAGACTATCTGACCACTGTGACTGATATAAAACTGAGGAAAACATTGACTAGGTACAGACTCAGTGAGCACAGCCTGGCTATAGAGACCGGTCGTCACAGACAAACCTGGCTGCCCAGAGAGGAGAGGCTGTGCTCATTCTGCTCCAGGGGAGAGGTAGAGACAGTGCTGCATTTCCTATTACACTGTGACAAATACTCAGACCTAAGAGAATATTTCTTTCCCAAAATTATAATTAAATGCAAAGAATTTGAAACTATAAAAGGGGAAGAAAAAAATCTAATATTTATTAGTTGAAAAGCCAAAATGTGCAGTTTTGGCTGCCAAATATGTCCTCCTGCCACAACTTGAGGGACATCCATTGAAAAGTGCAAAGTGATAAGATTTCCCATCTGGTTTTGTTTAGTCTTTCATACCATGTCATGTGTCTTCTCAGTCATGTTGACACTGGTCTACTACCATTGCTTTAATGTATTGTTGTTCTCATTAATATTGTTGTTGAAGTTGTTAATGGTAATCCCATGTCCACTACGACTATTATTATTGCTGTTGGTCACACCATTTATTTATATATAAATATATATATTTTATATATAAATATATATTCATTTTATTTTTATTTTTCGATATGTATACTTTGACAATGTAAGTAATAATGAATTTGCCATGTCAATAAAGTCAATTGAATTGAATTGAGAGAGAGAGATTCCACAGGATTATTCCATTGGACCTGAGAGAGCAGAGATGATGAGGGAGAGAGGAAGCTAGAGAGAGAGAGCAAAATAGAGTTGTCCTTCATCTTCACACAGAGACTTTAAAGACAAGGTAGGTGATTCACTCTCAAAGTAGTGACCTCTCCAGATGTATCCTCTCTGCTGTGAGACCCAGGGCGTGATGTCTCTCTCTGCGGGAGACACTGAGATTAGAGTGGGCAGAGGAAGAAGAGAGAAATGATGTCGGTGATTCATTCTCATTTGTTTCCAGTTTAATTTACAGGCCTACTTTGCCTCACTAGTGCCTATCACCCTTGCACCAGCCCATACATCCAGACATAGGCAGTACTGCACTGCACAGACACTTTAACTCCCTCGGTCCCCACAAACACAAAAACACATACACAGACACACACACTCTCTCACGCCCCACCTCGCGGCGCCTTGCCTTCCCAGACCTGGGGAGGGATTCAATCGCCCCTGTGCTCCGTATTTCATGCTGAAACAGATTGCCATGTGAGATTAAGAGCTGGACTCATTAGTGGCTCATTAACACATCACAAACCAGGCTTATCAGAGCATGAGTGAGGCAGAAGTGAAGGAGAAAGAGAACATCTCTTTCGATAAATAAATCCTCGGCTGCATCCTTCATGGGAGTTTTAGACAGAATTTACAGCTTCAAACAATGTCTGGTGGACGGCTGCTATGAGAGACATGAAAACCATTAGGAGCTACAGTGCTAATGATTTTGGAAACGTTCTTTAATTTGTGTGGCCACTTTTCACAGACTCAAAGGTACTCTACATATCCCAGATAAAACACGAACCTGAGATTCAATTTTAATTTTACCTTTATTTAACTAGGCAAGCCAGTTAAGAACAAATTCTTATTTTCAATGACGGCCTAGGAACAGTGGGTTAACTGCCTGTTCAGGGGCAGAACGACAGATTTGTACCTTGTCAGCTCGGGGGTTTGAACTTGCAACCTTCCGGTTACTAGTCCAACGCTCTAACCACTAGGCTACCCTGCCGGGTGTCCCGCCTGCTTCCGCTCTTCCCCTGTGGCGCTCGAGGGGCGCCAGGCTGCCCTGCGTTACGCACTCCTGCCACCATCATTTACGCACACCTGCCTTCCCTCGTCACGCGTTTCAGCGATATTGGACTCACCTGCACTCACTCAATCACCTGTTTATTACCTCCCCTATATTTGTCAGTTCCCCAGCTCTGTTCCCCACTGCTACATAGTTTGTCATGTGTTCGTGTTACCCGTGTGCTGACGCTGTTCCTGTCTTATTCCATTTACATTTTTACATTTAAGTCATTTAGCAGACGCTCTTATCCAGAGCGACTTACAAATTGGTGCTTTCACCTTATGACATCCAGTGGAACAGCCACTTTACAATAGTGCATCTAGGTCTTTTAAGGGGGGGAGGGGGAGAAGGATTACTTTATCCTATCCTAGGTATTCCTTAAAGAGGTGGGGTTTCAGGTGTCTCCGGAAGGTGGTGATTGACTCCGCTGTCCTGGCGTCGTGAGGGAGTTTGTTCCACCATTGGGGGGCCAGAGCAGCGAACAGTTTTGACTGGGCTGAGCGGGAACTGTACTTCCTCAGTGGTAGGGAGGCGAGCAGGCCAGAGGTGGATGAACGCAGTGCCCTTGTTTGGGTGTAGGGCCTGATCAGAGCCTGGAGGTAGTGAGGTGCCGTTCCATGTCTGTTCCCCAATAAATGTCTGACTCCCCGTACCTGCTTCTCCTGTCTGGCGTCGGTCCTTACACCGGGATAAGGAGAGGGAACAGAGCAGGGGTCTGTCTGCTTGAAGACACTCCTTGAGTGCAGGCACATGAATATAGTGCCTGCACACATGCATACACATTCAAGTATATAAGGACACACACAAGTACAGAGCAACACGCACACGCTCACACTCACACTCACACTCACTCACCCACACACACACACACACACACACACACACACACACACACAAACACACACACACACACACACACACACACACACACACACACACACACACACACACACACACACACACACACACACGCACAACCCAACAGCCATTCCAACGAGACACCACTCCTTGTGATTGACGAGGACATGTACTTTGTCACACCAAGTGATGTTTTCCTCAATTATCCTTATCACCAAAACATCCACTTCTTGGCTTTAACATCAAAGACTCTCAACTCATCCCTAGGCTGCACCACCAGGGATCCTGACGGAGTAGCACAGCTAGCACCCTCTACTGGACTCTCACAGACTTCAACCCCCCCCCCCCCCCCAATTTCTGAACTAATCCCTCATAGCAATCAGAGCATTGAGTCTTGAGTCCCCACTTCAACCCCATTAACCCCCACAGACATGCAATGTGTCTGCCTGCGGGCTTAAGACAAACCCCCCATGTACATTTATGCTGGGCACATCTCTACCACAGCAGCGGGTGGTCATGGGCTAGGATGCCAGCTGTGACACTACCAACACTACTAATGCATCCCCCCCCCCCATCACCCAACACAAACATTGTAAATATAAAACTACATTGTATAGTGGTTGTTGTGCTGTTGTTATATAGGCTTAGGCAATATAGTTGTCTAAACTGGAGCCTATAAATACATGAGTGTTGGGCCAGTGACCGAAAGGTCATTTGTTCGAATCCCTGAGCCGACTAGGTGAAAAATCTGTGCCCTTGAGCCCTAACTGCTCTTGTAAGTTGCTCTGGATAAGAGCGTCTGCTAAATGACTCAAATGATATTGGGTTTTGTGAGGCTATTTCAGGCTTAGGATGAGTGGGGAGGGATATACAGAAGGCATAGTAAGGAGTATTTGTTCCGAGCTGTGTTTGTCTATGTGAAAAGATAATGCAAGATGGTATTATTGAACAGCTGGTTGCTATTGTGTTGTAAGCCGGGAAAGGGCAATTTAAATGCCATGCTCTTTGCTTGATAATAATGGTGGCAATTTTGTCATTAATAACCAAACACTTTCCTTATAAAGTTACATGCTGTAAAGGACAGCGTTACCGTAGTTGCCTTCAAGAAACTAAGAGGACTCTTTGGACAAATGTCCTCTGGTCTGATGAAACAAAAATAGAACTGTTTGGCCATAACGACCATCGTTATGTTAGGAGGGAAAAGGGGGAGGCATGCAAGCCGAAGAACACCATCCCAACTGTGAAGCACGGGGGTGGAAGCATCATGTTGTGGGGGTGCTTTGCTGCAGGAGGGACTGGTGCACTTCGCAAAATAGATGGCATCATGAGGCAGGAAAATGATGTGGATATATTGAAGCAACATCTCAGTCAGGAAGTTGAAGCTTGGTCGCAAATGGGTCTTCTAAGTGAACAATGACCCCAAGCATACTTCCAAATGTGTGGCAAAATGGCTTAAGGACAACAAAGTCAAGGTATTGGAATGGCCATCACAAAGCTCTGACCTCAATCCTATAGAAAATGTCTGGGCAGAACCGAAAAAGCTTGTGCGAGCAAGGAGGCTTACACACCTGACTCAGTTACACCAGCTCTGTCAGGAGGAATAAACCAAAATTCACCCAACTTATTGTGGGAAGCTTGTGGAAGGCTACCCGAAACGTTTGAACCAAGTTAAACAATTTTAAAGGCAATGCTACCAAGTACTAATTGAGTGTATGTAAACTTCTGACCCACTGGGAATGCTATTGAAATAAATAAAAGCTGAAATAAATCATTTCACATTCTTAAAATAAAGTGGTGATCCTAACTGACCTAAGACAGGGATTTCTTTTAACTTCAACTGTAAATCATAGAGAATAATCACAACACGAGAGCAGAAGTACAGTAACTCCCAGGCACTAGATTTCTGTTGGACACTGTTACTGAAATAGTGACAGAACAAATGCAGGTTCCAAACTACATGCAATTCATCATCGCTTATCGACAGCCAGCTGCAAGACTGAGGGAGGGAAGGGGAAAAGAGAGGGAGAAGGATAGAGAGGGAGAGAGGGATAGAGAGAGCGAGAGAGGGATAGAGAGAGAGAGAGAGAGAGAGAGAGAGAGAGAGAGAGAGAGAGAGAGAGAGAGAGAGTAGAGGAATGCAGGGACATGAATAATGGAGGGGGTGCAGTGTGTGTTCCCAGGGCTGGAAGAATTACTCACACTTTTCAACATTTAATCAATTCAACCTCTTGTATATTTTAAAGCTCCATCCCTCTCTCTCTCTCTCCCACGTCTCTGTTTTGCTGTATGGTCGAGCGGTGCATTTTGTAAAGAGACAGGACTGCAAAACACTGGCCGAGTTGCCCCTCTGGGAGAATTCCAGCTTTCTCTGAACACTTAACTTCTTTTAAACCCAGAATAATGTCCAATGCTGGTTAAAGACACTAAAACCAGTCTTTCTTAGGCGATTTTCACTGGCTAATCCTCGGTTTGTTTCCTAAAGTGACTCAAGAGGCCTCGGCTGTGATATAAGGAAAGCGTATGATGCAGGGACCCAGGACGGTTACAGCCTGAGGGTAGGAAGATGGAACATGGAAGTCTTTATTTTGGGGTGTGTTGGCTGGCGGTCTGGGAGGCACCTTGGCACTAACTAACTGCGAGAGCTGGGTTCACTGGGGCAGGGCTGGGGGGAGTTCAGTAAGGAGTCAGCAGCACTCCATGGCAAAGATTCCCTCTGATATAATCGGGCACGGGACTTAATTAACGAGGCCCCTCCTAATTAAGGGAGTTTATTGGCCCCCGGGGAGTGCTCTCCTTTCTCTGCCTGCTTTCCTCGTGGGAGGCGAGGAGCGTGTAATCTTTATCAAGATTATGCATAAATAAGTGCACACACACACACACACACACGCGGATAGACAGACAGACTGAACAAACATCTCTCTCACATTTATGCATTAACAAACATACACACTCAAAGGCTTACAATCAATCAATCACATTTATTTTTAACGTCCTTTTTACAGCAGATCTCACAGAACGCTTATACAGAAACCCAGCCTAAAACCCCACAGAGCAAGCAATGCAGATGTAGAGGCACAGTGGCTTGGAAAAACTCCCTAGAAAGGCAGGAACCTATGAACCAGTCCTCTTCTGGCTTTGCCGGTGGAGATTGTAAGAGTTCATGGCCATTGACGCTAGATCGTTCTTCAAGAGACAAGGTGATGTATAGCCCACAAAGATCTCCCCCACCACCGAGGGGGCACAAGACCAGACAGGAAGATAACGTCAGTGACTCAACCCACTCAAGTCGAGTATAGCGAAAAACATGCCTGGCAAGACGTGATTCAGCCTTCCTAGGAACGGAATGGAATAGCATTAGCAAGTCAGTGACTCAGCCCTCATAAAAGGGTCAGAGGCAGATAATCCCAGTCGGGAGAGGGGAGCTGGCCAGGCAGAGACAGCAAGGGTGGTTCGTCACTCCAGTGTCTTGCCATTCACCTTCACACCCCTGGCCCAGACTACACTCAATCATAGGACCTTGTCACGCACTGATCTGTTTCACCTGTCCTTGTGCTTGTCGCCACCCCCTCCAGGTGTCGCCCATATTCCCCGCTCCACTACAGCCCTGTTCGGCCCACCTTTTCCTGTAGTCCACGATCAGCTCCTTTGTCTTGCTCACATTAAGGGAGAGGTTGTTGTCCAGGCACCACACTGCCAGGTCTCTGAGCTCCTATGTATAGGCTGTCTCATCGTTGTTGATGATCAGACCACTGTTGTGTCGTCAGCAAACTTAATGATGGTGTTGGAGTCGTTTTTGGCCACGCAGACTTGGGTGAACAGGGAGTACAAATGTAAAAAAAAAACGTTTTTGCTCCATCATTATGGGGTAGATTTAATCCAGTGTAGAATAAGGCTGTAACGTAAAAAAAGGTGGAAAAAGTCATGGGGTCTGAATACTTTCCGAATGCACTGTAGATTGTAAATGACACACAGAAATCAGCATACATGTTAAACATTTACATATACAAATTAAATCAAACTCCTAGGGGATACACGCAGACAACGAATGCATGCTCACACGCCAGTTCGCCAGCGAACAGTCCACACACACACACACACACACACACACACACACACACACACACACACACACACACACACACACACACACACACACACACACACACACACACACACACACACACACACACACACACACACACACACACAGGCGAGAGAAAACACAGTCTAATGATGTGCCTCACATCAGCTCTAAGATTTGGATTGGAATCGGAATCTTGCACATCTGTCATCCTTCATGTGTTTTTCTCTTTCAATTATTTATTTATCTTTGTAGTGGCTGAGCGTCGCGCTGAGCCGATCTTCCACTGATCCCAGTCCAGATCTGACAGAAATAGAACATCCTCGTTACCCCACCATTTTCCCTCTCTTTCCCTCTCTGGGACATATGTAAATACAGTTTCCTTATGTTAACATTTTCGTCAGGTAATATCTTCAGAATTCAGAAATAAAAAACAGAGAGCTTGGCACGCTGAGACAGACAGGAAGACAGCTCCGGTGAAAAGAAGAACTGAGAAAAAAAGAGTGTTGATAGAAGGAGCTCACAGAGGGAGTAGCCCATACATCAAAAGATGTCTTTTGTTTTTCTCAAATCTTAGCTTAAAGTGGATGTTCCGTTTGGTTTAATTAAGAGAGTGTAGATGAGTGGTGGGTGCTTTGGAAGGGTGGGGAAGTTAGTCTTTTCAGCTAGACAGGCTCACAAAACACCGTAGACACGCAGTGGTGGAAAAAAACTACTCAATTGTCATACTTGAGTAAAGGTAAAGATACCTTCGTCGAAAACGTCTCAAGTAAAAGTGAAAGTCACCCAGTAAAATGCTACTTGAGTAAAAATATTTGGTTTTAAATATACTTAAGTGACAGAACTAAATGGAATTGCTCAAATGTATTTAAGTATCAAAAATAAAAGTATAAATAATTTCAAATTCCTTCCATTAAGCAAAACATACGTCACCATTTTCTTTCTTTTTTTATTTACGGATAGCCAGGGCCACACTCCATCACTCAGACATCATTTACAAATTAAGCATTTGGGTTTCGTGAGTCCCCCAGATAAGATGCAGTAGGGAAGACCAGGGATTTTCTCTCGATAAGTGTATAAGTACATTTCCTGTCAAAATGTAACGAGTCCTTTTGAGTGGCAGGGAAAAAGTATGGAGTAAAAAGTACATTATGTTCTTTAGGAATGTAGTGAGTAAAAGTTGTCAGACATATAAATAGTAAAGTAAAGTACAGATACCCCCAAAAACTAATTAAGTAGTATTTTAAAGTCTTTTTTACTTAAGTACTTTACACCACTGTAGACAAGACCTATGTTAATGATGTAAACTCTAAGGGAAACGTTTCGATATGGATTTAATTGGTGCTGTCGACTGGAAATGACACGTTGGACATTGACATGTTGGTGCAAGCGATCGCCACACACCTCGTTCTCCCACGTGCCCAATTTGTCAGAGAAACGGGATTAGCTGTCGGCAAAATTGCAAAAGGAGCGTGCTATACGCTACATCGCACCCTCTGTTCCAACCGTTACACTCATTCCAACGGATTAGAGACAAATCTGACAGGGCCAGATGAAAACATAACCGGGGCTGAGTACTGACACAGCTAAAGAATTGTCAACCCAAGAATGTCAACCCAAGACTCCCACAACACACCGTACATTTTATTTTATTTTTTACTGGGGGATGGGTGGGATCCAACCCAAGGTCAAACGTAAAATATGTTGTTGCGGTTTGTTGGTGGTAGTTAGGTGGACAGGTGGAAAAGCGCATGGCTGTAGGGGATGGATGAGGGTGTCAGCAGCACAAGGGAACACAGCCGCGACTCTCTCCCTGATTGGTTTGTAGTGTACTTGAATGCAGATGCCCATCTCTTTGGAACTGAGTTTAGGGTCTCTAGGTGGCACATGCGAGGTTCAGTTAAGGTTTCCTGATGATGCCCGTCTCCATGCAGCTACAACTCTTTTCTAACTCTTTTCCCAACTTTCCTCAATTTACCTTTCGATGACTTCCACTGAGACTAATTGGCACTAAAGGAAGCATGACTCATTTTCTGTAAGTTAAAGCCACTCTGGACATGCCTCTATCCCTGTCTCCCTCCCTCCATCCCTCTCATTTCTCACCATAAACATTATGTTGTATTAGCACCAGAGGAGAAATGGACTGGGGAGTACAATTGATACTGTGGCTAAGCCTCTTGTGGGTTTTTTGTTGTTGTCTTAAGCCCTGCTACCGTACCGTTCCAGGCTGAATGAGCAGAAGGCGAAGATGGGGTGGCTACAGAACGTTCTCTAGCAGCAAAATAATCAAAACTTCCTAAGCCCTCTCGGAGGGAGTATAGAGGCCATTTTGTCCATCTTTGGCACCACTTCCTTCCCTCCTTTTGTGTGTGTCCTCCCTTGACTTCACGGTGAACTCTCCCCACTCCCCCTTTCACCGAGAGCACTCTAAGAGAGGCAAATGGAACAGCGAAGGGTGTCTGTGCTGTGTTGACATTCTTTACCCTTTTTTTGTTTGTTGTCAATCTCTTTCTCCAACTCTCTGTCTCCGGGGTTGTGCTCGCTTTTCTTCCTGGTGCTCTGTGCTCCAGCTTTTCTCCTCCTCTCAACTATTTTATACATTTTCACTGCATCCTCTTATTTGAGATTTCAGTAAAGGAATGACAGCTTGGCATAGAGGTTGAAGCGTTGGGATTAAGAAAAGAGAGAAAGAGAGACTGTTTGCGATATGCATTTTCCCATAGATCCCACATGGGAAATTTGTGAATTTGATAGCTGACAAAAACTTCTCTCTAGGTTATAGCTGCTGATTTGCGATGTTTCAAAGTAGATCATTAGCAGGAAAGAGAGGCGTTGCGTCCACGCAAACGAAATATATTTGCATCGGTGATGTGGACAGATGATTTTCCTTGATGTTTGAAGTGGAGTTTCTGTAAAATGTGTTTTAATGTCTTGACGGCATCCTTGTCAGTAAGCCTTCAAAATCGGAACACTCACTATATATCCTACTTAAACGTTTATTGTTTACATCATTGCCTCGGGGGACAATGGGAATTAGGAATTAAATAAATACTAGCTAGTCAAAGCAAGTCAACTAGTCAAAGCAAGTCCTGCAGGCTCTAGTTTTTTCTTATCTTGATTATTGTCCGGTTGTGTGGTCGAGTGCTACAAGGAAAGACCTAGTTAAGCTGCAGCTGGCCCAGAACAGAGCGGCATGTCTTGCTCTTCATTGTAATCAGAGGGCTGATATAAATACTATGCCTGCCAGTCTCTCTTGGCTAAGAGTTGAGGAGAGACTGATTGCATCTTCTTATATTTTTATAAGGAACATTGATGTGTTGAAAATCCCAAATTGTTTGCATATAGTCAACTTGCATACAGCTCTGACACACACACTTACCCCACCAGACATGCAACCAGGGGTCCTTTCACAGTCCAGAACAAATTCAAGAAAGTGTACAGTATTATATAGAGCCATTATTGCATGGAACTACGTTCCATCTCATATTGCTCAAATGAACAGCAAACCTGGTTTCAAAAAACAGATAAAGCAACACCTCACGGCACAACGCCTCTCCCCTATTTGACCTACTGTAGATAGTTTGTGTGTATGTATTGGTATTGATATGTAGGCTATGTGTGCCTTTTGTTATTTTTATGTATGTAGTTCTGTCCTTGAGCTATTCTGGTATATTAACGTTCTGTATAATGTCATGTTTCATGTTTTCTGTTGACCCCAGGAAGAGGAGCTGCTGCTTTTGCACCAGCTAATGGGGATCCTAACAAAATACCAACATTCCAAGCTCTAGATAAATAATAAAATAAAGTTTCATTGTTCTTAGGGCACACCGCTCAACTCCTGTCGGTTTAGAGCAGCCCAGTGGTTTCAATGGAAAATGACGCGTCTCTAATGCCGGCTAAGCTTTTAAGCTGCTCATTTCTGGGCCTTTGTTACCTTGTTTTTGTGCTTTCTATCTCCCCTCTCCTTCCCCCTCCTCTTTCCCCTTTCAATCTCTCTCCCCTTTCCCCTTGAGAGCGGCAATGCAGCTCGTGGCCACGGGTTCGAGGAGAGGAGCATGGTCGCTGTGCCAGAGAGCTCCTCTCTAAGCCTGCTCTGAGAGAGGCTGACCTTAGGCATGCTGCGCTGGGGGAAGCTCACTGTTTTAGCTCGGCACTAAGCAGGGAAGAGGGTAAAAGGAGAGAGGGAGAGAGTCTCACTGACTTCAGACTGGAACACCTCTTCTAATGTGATGGAATGTTGTGTTTCCTTTCAAACGGCATCCAAACGCAAAGAGGGCGGGAGAGACAGAGAGGATTTGAAATTAAATGAGTAGCCATGTTAAGGGAGGGAGGGGGAAGGTTTATCACTAGTCCCTGATGACTCTCGCTGTCTCATGACTGTAGACCACCTCTAACCCCCTTCCTTCGCTTCATTATTCTTTTTTTACCACTTTTTCTCATCTTCACTCTCAACTCTCATTCCTTGGGCTCGTTCACTGACAGAGGTAGATGGGATGCCATGGCTGGTATGGGGTTGGGTTGTCAGAGACATCTCTCTCAATTAAATTCAAAGGGCTTTATTGGCATGGGAAACATATGTTTACATTTCCAAAGCAAGTGAAAGAGATTATAAAAAATAAAAATAAAGTCAAATTAACAATAAAAAATTAACAGTAAACATTGCACTCACAAAAGTTCCAAAGGAATAGAGACATTTCAAATGTCATATTATGGCTATGTACAGTGTTGTAACGATATGCAAAGTTAAAGTACAAAAGGAAAATAAATAAACATAAATATGGGTTGTATTTGCGTTTATTTGTGTGTTTGTTTTTCTACAAAGAAAAAAACAACCGTTTTTTTTCTACCGCCATCCCAGTTCTAGCCATCACTCTGGTTGTAATTCCGATGGTGTCCACAAGATGGTGGCAGTGGATGTGCAACGTTTTATATGGATAACTTGAAGTATGAGCAAATTACATGACATTTAGTGTGAAAGTCACCCAGGTAGATTTGGCAAATTGTGAAAGAGACATTTATTTATTTATTTATTTTACCTTTATTTAACTAGTCAGTTAAGAACAAATTCCTATTTTCAATGATGGCCTAGGAACAGTGGGTTAACTGTCTATTCAGGGGCAGAACAACAGATTTGTACCTTGTCAGCTTGGGGATTTGAACTTGCAACCTTTAGGTTACGAGTCCAATACTCTAACCACTAGGCTACCCTGCCGCCCCAGGTCATTCATATTACATTTTTTTCTGCAAGAATATCATAAAATCTGTATACTTGGACTTTGATTTAGCTTTTCCAGTATTAGTAGCCATATTATATATTCAACATTTGCAAAACCATCAGTTTTCATAACTCTCGATATTCGTATAATTTTTTGTCCAAAAGGAAAAGGCATGCTGTCGCACAAGGTTAGTAGCTACATTTCACGACAGACACAGGGTTTCCGGATACTCCCGTAAAGCCCAGCTCATTGGCTATCTAGCTAGCTTTGTTTGACCCTGATTGGTGCTTATCTGACAAAGTTACAGTGAATCAAGTGAAGACTGGCTCCGTCATCGGTGTGCCATAAAGGCATCCCTCGCTGACCAAATTTGGTGTCCTATAGGATATACTACACTCCTAATGATATAGTGAAGTCTGGTTACATTCTAGGATCTCTGAGGAATAAATATGAATGTGATTTGACTAGTTGAAACAACGTTTAGCGTTTTCACAGATTCCTTACTTTGCAAATTGAACGAGTGGAATTACAAAATTGATCGTGCATGCTATATGGACCTTTTTTGGATAAGACAAATGATTTTATCTAACAAAATGACACTTCATGTTATCTCTGGGACCCTTTGGATGATAAATCAGAGCAAGATTTCAGAATGTAAGTACACATTTCACCTTCAGAGGTGAATTTATCAAACCTATCGCGGTGAAAAAAGTGTTTTGTTGTTAGGAGCTCTCCTCAAACAATAGCAAGGCATTTTTTTTTCGCAGTAATAGTTACTGTAAATTGGACAGTGCAGTTATATTTAAGCTTTCAGCCGATATAAGACACTTATATGTACCGACATTTGTTGTTTCTCTAAAATCTGCGATCGTGACACAAGACGCTGCTTGATTTACAACTGACCCGTTGACGGGATGCCTATCTTGCATTCGTACAGTACGTACAGATAACATACAAGTTTGTTATTAAGGCACCTGAAAGTTCAAGTGTTCCAGAAGGTATTTCTGACAAAAAACGAATTTTGATTTAAAAACATAGTTTACATTCAAATGGCTCTCCTGTATAATTTCCTGAAACGAGTCACAAAGCTTTTTGAAATCATCAAAGCATGAGAAGACTTTGCCTGCGTTTTGGTTTGTTTGTCAATTAGGGTGTGCAGGGTGAATACGTGGTCTGTCATACGGTAATTTGGTAAAAAGACAATTTGACATTTGCTCAGGACATTGTTTTCACTGAGGAAATGTACCAGTCTGCTGTTAATGATAATGCAGATGATATCCCCGAAGTTGCTGTTGACGCATATCCCATGGTAGTTATTATAGAGGTCAAATTTGTCTCCACTTTTGTAGATTGGGGTGATCAGTCCTTTGGTTCCAAATATTGGGGAAGATGCTAGAGCTGAGGATGATGTATAGCCTATTGGAATTTGTGGTCTGTATATATATATATATTTTTTTTTTGTTAATCATTTAATTTAGGATACCATCAACACCACAGGTATTCTTTGGGTTGGAGGGTTTGCATTTTGTCCTTTAGTTAATTCAATGTCATTGGAGAATCCAGTGGGTTCTGGAAGTCTTTAATAGTTGATTCTAAGATTTGTATTTGATCATGTATATGTTTTTGCTGTTTGTTCTTTGTTTTTTGTTATAGAGCCAAAAAGACTGGAGAAGTGGTTTATCCGTACAGCTCCATTTTGGATAGATAACTCTTCGTTTTGTTTGTTTAGTGTGTTCCAATTTTCCTAGAAGTGGTTAGATTATATTGATTCTTCAATTACATTTAAGATGGTTTCTTACGAGCTGTTCCTTCTTTTTCCGTAGTCTATTTCTGTATTGTTTAAGTGATTCACCATAGTGAAGGTGTAGGCTCAGGTTTTCTGGGTCTCTATGTTTTTTGGTTGGATAGGTTTCTCCATTTCTTACTTAGGTTTTTGCATTCTTCATCAAACCGTTTGTCATTAATGTTAATTTTCTTAGGTTGTCTGCTTGAACTTTTTAGATTTGATAGGGAAGCTGAGAGGTCAAATACACGGTTTAAGTGTTCTACTGCCAGCTTTACACCTTCACTATTACAGTGAAATGTTCAGTCCAGTAAGTTGTCAAAAAGGGATTGAATTTGTTGTTGCCTAATTGTTTCTTTGGTTGGTTTCTACACTACTTTCTTTCCATCTAGAGAATTTGTTAATATTACTCAGTTCCTTTGGCTTTGGTACCTCATGATTGAGTATTGCTCTGTTCAAGTAGACTGTGATTTTGCTGTGACATGATAGGAGTGTCAGTGGGCTGACTGTGAACACAGAGACTCTGGGTTGAGGTCAGTGATTAAAGGAATCTACAGTACCACTGCAAAGGGATGAGCTGCAGGTGTACCTACCGTAAAAGTCCCCTCAAAACCTACCATTGACCTTGTACAGACCCAGCTTGCGACAGTTGTGACCCGTTTTTGTGGGTTGTTTTGTCAAAGTTGTGTCTAGGGGTGCATATTTGGGAGGGAATTCTGACACTTCCAGGTAGGTTTTTGCCACCCTGCATGCTAAGAGTGTCAGGTTCTTGTCCTGTTCTGGCATTTAGGTTGCCACAGACTAGTACATGTGCCTGAGACTGGAAATGGTTGATCTCCCCTTCTAAGATGGAGAAGTTGGATGGAAAGTATAGGGATTCTATTGGGGGGGATATACAGTGCATTCTGAAAATATTCAGACCACTTGACTTTTTCCCCCCCAAAATTACGTTACAGCCTTATTCTAAAATGTATTCAATTGTTTTTTCCTCATCAATCTACACACAATACCCCATAGTGACCTTGCAAAAACAGGTTTTTAGAAATGTTTGTAAAAAACTAAAATATCAAATTTACATAAGTATTCAGACCCTTTACTCAGTACTTTGTTGAAGCACCTTTGGCAGCCATTACAGCCTCTAGTCTTCTTCAGTATGACACTACTGTATGAAACACCCATATTTGTGGCGTTTCTCACATTCCTCTCTGCAGATCTTCTCAAGCTCTGTCAGGTTGTATCTCCATACATGTTTGATCGGGTTCAAGTCCGGGTGCTGGATGGGCCACTCAAGGACATTCACAGACTTGTCCCGAAGCCACTCCTGCATTGTATTGGCTGTGTGCTTAGGGTCGTTGTCCTGTTGGAAGGAGATCCTTCATCCCAGTCTGAGGTCCTGAGTCCTCTGGAGCAGGTTTTCATCAAGGATCTCTCTGTACTTTGCTCCTTTTATCTTTCCCTCAACCCTGACTAGTCCTGATTGGTCTCCCAGTCCCATCGGGTCTTGGTCACGTCCCTGACCAATGCCCTTCTCCCCCGATTGCTCAGTTTGGCCGGGTGGCCAACTCTTGGAACGGTCTTGGTTGCTCCAAACTTCTTCCATTTAAGAATGATGGAGGCCACTGTGTTCTTGGGGACCTTCAATGCTGCAGAAATTTGTTGGTACCCTTCCCCAGATCTGTGCCTCGGCCCAATCCTGTCCCGGAGCTGTACGGACAATTCCTTCGACCTCATGGCTTGGTTTTTGCTCTGACATTAACTGTCAACTGTGGGACCTTATATAGACAGGTGTGTGCCTTTCCAAATCGTGTCCAATCAATTGAATCTACCACAGGTGGACTCCAGTCCAGTTGTAGAAACATCAAAAGGTTAATCAATGGAAAGAAGTTTCACCTGAGTTAAATCGAGTCTCATAGTAAAGAGTCTGAATACTTACGTAAATAAGGTATCTGTTTTTGAAATATTTTTAATCAATTTGCTAACATTTCTAAAAACCTGTTATTGCTTTGTCATTATGGGGTATTGTGGGTAGATTGTTGAGGAAACATTTTTATTTAATACATTTTAGAATAAGGCTGTAACGTAACAAAATGTGGAAAAAGTCAAGGGGTCTGAATACTTTGCGAATGCACTGTAGATAGCACACATGAGGAAATGTTCCTTTATTCATTTCTAGCTAAATGTAAAATGTTCGTGTTTTGACTAATTTAATGGAGTGGGTTAGGTCTGCTCTCTCTCTCTCTCTCTCTCTCTCTCTCTCTCTCTGTCTCTCTCTCTGTCTCTGTCTCTGTCTGTGTGTGTGGAGCGGTAGCAGTGTACTCTGGGGGGAATGCACCTTGTTTTCACAGCCCTCCATTAAGGCAGGAGATAACTCTTGGACCAATAGAGAACTCTACTCAAAGCCTCCAAATGAGTCTCCTTCCACAGTAGTGCAGTGGAGGGGGGCTCCAAGGCTCCTCAGGGGAGATGGACACAGAGAGAAAAATTAGGTCTGAAGGGGAAGGGAGTGTCAAACAATGGAGTTTGATGCTGTGTCGGCATTGGAATTCAGACAAAGAGAGTGCATTGTGAACACTCCAATGAGAAATGACACTGAACGGAGAATGTGGAGACTATGAGGAGAGTGAGGCTTGGATCAGTATTCAGACTAGAGTGAACTAGGGAATAAAGCAGTTAGACCAGAATGAGACAAGTCGAGAGCTAGGGACTATAAAGTTCTATCTGCGAAAAGATGATTCTGAGAAAATTTGCTTTTAAATTCCGAACCCTCATTGGCTTAACTGATGTCAGCAATTTTTATATTGCATTCTTTAGATCTCAACAACATGAATTGGGGTATTTGGAGTACTATATAGGCAGAGAACATTGAACAGAACAAGGCTATGTCAATAACTTAATTTAGACAAAAATGCAGAAAGAACCTTATAGTTCCAAGCTCTCGAAATGTGAACACTGAGACCAGAGCACTGACTTTTTACATCCTCCAATTCCAGTGTTTCCCATCTTCCCCCTAGGAAAGTTAGTCATCTGTCCCTATAAAGTCGTCCCCTACGTCATACTCACTCACACACATACACACGTACACTTACACAAAGGCCTTGACCTCTAAACAGGGGAAACAGTCAGCATCTGGCCAGCGACAGACATCCCTCCCTCCACCCCCCCCCCCCCCCTTCCCTCTAATCCCTCTGCATCAGATCAGCAGGAAGTATGGGCTAATTGCGGAAAATGAAGAGGATGGATTGTTGTTGTTTGTAACCAGTGCCACAGTTAGAGCTGCCAATAGTGATTAGAGGCAGCATGGGCCTGCTCAACTGTCAGATCACACGGTCTTATAACATCATCCCAAAGGCTACGTCAACCGCTCTTCAAAACTGTTCCTCTGGTATTTAGCCTCAGCTAACTGCTAATCGCTGTCAGCAACACTCTAAATGCAAAATCAGCCGGCTAACGAAGCGGAACAAACACTTTGCAATACACATGGCAATACCTAAAGGTGGTGGGCGAACTTGGAAATGAGTTAAGTGTGATTGGTGGAGCTGAAGGGTACATTATGAGGTCACTCGCCTGTACGTACCTGAGGTGTATCTCCTCTTATACAGTGCCTTCGGAAAGTATTCAGACCCCTTGGCTTTTTCTACAATTTGTTAGGTTACAACCTTATTCTAAATTATATTAAATAATTTTTTTCCCGACATAAAATACCCCATAATGACAATGCAAAAACAGTTTTTTAGAAATGTTTGCTAATTTATTAAAAATAAAAATCTGAAATATCACATTTACATTAGTATTCAGACCCTTTACTCAGTACTTTGTTGAAGCACCTTTGGCAGTGATTACAGTATCGGGTCTTCTTTTGTATGATGCTACAAGCTTGGCACACCTGTATTTGGGGAGTTTCTCCCATTCTTCTCTGCAGATCCTCTCAAGCTCTGTCAGGTTGGATAGTTGTTGCACAGCTATTTTCAGGTTTCTCCAGAGATGTTCGATCGGGTTCAAGTCTGAGCTCTGGCTGGGCCACTCAAGGAAATTCAGAGACTTGTCCCGAAGACACTCCTGTGTTGTCTTGGCTGTGTGCTTAGGGTCGTTTCCCTGTTGGATGGCGAACCTTCACTCCAGTCTGAGGTCCTGAGCACTCTGGAGCAGGTTTTCATCAAGGATCTCCCTGTACTTTGCTCCTTTCATCTTTCCCTCGATCCGGACTAGTCTCCCAGTCCTTGCCGATGAAAAACATCCCCACAGCATGATGCTGCCGCCACCATGCTTCACTGTAGGGTTGGTGACCCAAGTGGTCATTCTCTCTTTCTCCCCTTACCCATCTGTCTATCGCCTCCTTTGAATTCCATGCTGTCACAGTTACCAGCCCTTTCAAGCTTAACATCCTTATCATTTATCGCCCTCCAGGTTCCCTCGGAGAGTTCATCAATGAGCTTGATGCCTTGATAAGCTCCTTTCCTGAGGACGGCTCACCTCTCACAGTTCTGGGCGACTTTAACCTCCCCACGCCTACCTTTGACTCATTCCTCTCTGCCTCCTTCTTTCCACTCCTCTCCTCTTTTGACCTCACCCTCTCACCTTCCCCCCCTACTCACAAGGCAGGAAATACGCTCGACCTCATCTTTACTAGATGCTGTTCTTCCACTAACCTCGTTGCAACTCCCCTCCAAGTCTCCGACCACTACCTTGTATCCTTTTCCCTCTCGCTCTCATCCAACACTTCCCACACTGCCCCTACTCGGATGGTATCGCGCCGTCCCAACCTTCGCTCTCTCTCCCCCGCTACTCTCTCCTCTTCCATCCTATCATCTCTTCCCTCTGCTCAAACCTTCTCCAACCTATCTCCTGATTCTGCCTCCTCAACCCTCCTCTCCTCCCTTTCTGCATCCTTTGACTCTCTATGTCCCCTATCCTCCAGGCCGGCTCGGTCCTCCCCTCCCGCTCCGTGGCTCGACGACTCATTGCGAGCTCACAGAACAGGGCTCCGGGCAGCCGAGCGGAAATGGAGGAAAACTCGCCTCCCTGCGGACCTGACATCCTTTCACTCCCTCCTCTCTACATTTTCCTCTTCTCTCTCTGCTGCTAAAGCCACTTTCTACCACTCTAAATTCCAAGCATCTGCCTCTAACCCTAGGAAGCTCTTTGCAACCTTCTCCTCCCTCCTGAATCCTCCTCCCCTCCCCCCTCCTCCCTCTCTGCAGATGACTTCGTCAACCATTTTGAAAAGAAGGTCGACGACATCCGATCCTCGTTTGCTAAGTCAAACGACACCGCTGGTTCTGCTCACACTGCCCTACCCTGTGCTCTGACCTCTTTCTCCCCTCTCTCTCCAGATGAAATCTCGCGTCTTGTGACGGCCGGCCGCCCAACAACCTGCCCGCTTGACCCTATCCCCTCCTCTCTTCTCCAGACCATTTCCGGAGACCTTCTCCCTTACCTCACCTCGCTCATCAACTCATCCCTGACCGCTGGCTACGTCCCTTCCGTCTTCAAGAGAGCGAGAGTTGCACCCCTTCTGAAAAAACCTACACTCGATCCCTCCGATGTCAACAACTACAGACCAGTATCCCTTCTTTCTTTTCTCTCCAAAACTCTTGAATGTGCCGTCCTTGGCCAGCTCTCCCGCTATCTCTCTCAGAATGACCTTCTTGATCCAAATCAGTCAGGTTTCAAGACTAGTCATTCAACTGAGACTGCTCTTCTCTGTATCACGGAGGCGCTCCGCACTGCTAAAGCTAACTCTCTCTCCTCTGCTCTCATCCTTCTAGACCTATCGGCTGCCTTCGATACTGTGAACCATCAGATCCTCCTCTCCACCCTCTCCGAGTTGGGCATCTCCGGCGCGGCCCACGCTTGATTGCGTCCTACCTGACAGGTCGCTCCTACCAGGTGGCGTGGCGAGAATCCGTCTCCACACCACGTGCTCTCACCACTGGTGTCCCCCAGGGCTCTGTTCTAGGCCCTCTCCTATTCTCGCTATACACCAAGTCACTTGGCTCTGTCATAACCTCACATGGTCTCTCCTATCATTGCTATGCAGACGACACACAATTAATCTTCTCCTTTCCCCCTTCTGATGACCAGGTGGCGAATCGCATCTCTGCATGTCTGGCAGACATATCCGTGTGGATGACGGATCACCACCTCAAGCTGAACCTCGGCAAGACGGAGCTGCTCTTCCTCCCGGGAAGGACTGCCCGTTCCATGATCTCGCCATCACGGTTGACAACTCCATTGTGTCCTCCTCCCAGAGCGCTAAGAACCTTGGCGTGATCCTGGACAACACCCTGTCGTTCTCAACTAACATCAAGGCGGTGGCCCGTTCCTGTAGGTTCATGCTCTACAACATCCGCAGAGTACGACCCTGCCTCACACAGGAAGCGGCGCAGGTCCTAATCCAGGCACTTGTCATCTCCCGTCTGGATTACTGCAACTCGCTGTTGGCTGGGCTCCCTGCCTG
Source organism: Oncorhynchus nerka (assembly GCF_034236695.1). Classification (NCBI taxonomy): domain Eukaryota; kingdom Metazoa; phylum Chordata; class Actinopteri; order Salmoniformes; family Salmonidae; genus Oncorhynchus; species Oncorhynchus nerka. Next base: position 41,792,390 of record NC_088402.1, read on the forward strand.
TGCCATTAAACCCCTACAACTCATCCAGAACGCCGCAGCCCGTCTGGTGTTCAACCTTCCCAAGATCTCTCACGTCACCCCGCTCCTCCGCTCCCTCCACTGGCTTCCAGTTGAAGCTCGCATCCGCTACAAGACCATGGTGCTTGCCTACGGAGCTGTGAGGGGAACGGCACCTCAGTACCTCCAGGCTCTGATCAGGCCCTACACCCAAACAAGGGCACTGCGTTCATCCACCTCTGGCCTGCTCGCCTCCCTACCACTGAGGAAGTACAGTTCCCGCTCAGCCCAGTCAAAACTGTTCGCTGCTCTGGCCCCCCAATGGTGGAACAAACTCCCTCACGACGCCAGGACAGCGGAGTCAATCACCACCTTCCGGAGACACCTGAAACCCCACCTCTTTAAGGAATACCTAGGATAGGATAAAGTAATCCCTCTCACCCCCCCTCCCCCTGAAAAGATTTAGACGCACTACTGTTCCACTGGAGGTCATAAGGTGAATGCACCAATTTGTAAGTCGCTCTGGATAAGAGCGTCTGCTAAATGACTTAAATGTAAAATGTAATGTAATGTGCCAGGTTTCCTCCAGATGTGACGCTTGGCATTCAGGACAAAGAGTTCAATCTTGGTTTTATCAGACCAGAGAATCTTGTTTCTCATGGTCTGAGAGTCCTTTAGGTGCCTCTGTGTAAACTCTAAGCGGGCTACCATGTGCCTTTTATTTAGGAGTGGCTTCCGTCTGGCCCCTCTACCATAAAGGCCTGATTGGTGGAGTGCTGCAGAGATGGTTGTTCTTCTGGAAGTTTCTCCCATCTCCACAGAGGAACTCAGGAGCTCTGTCAGAGTGACCATCGGGTTCTTGGTCACCTCCCTGACCAATGCCCTTCTCCCCCGATTACTCAGTTTCGCCAGGCAGCCAGCTCTAGGAAGGGTCTTGGTGGTTCCAAACTTCTTCCATTTAAAAATAATGGAGGCCACTGTGTTCTTGGGGATCTTCAATGATGCAAACATTTTTTGGTATCCTTCCCCAGATCTGTGCCCTGACACAATCCTGTCTCGGAGCTCTACGGACAATTCCTTTAACCTCATCGCTTGATATTTGCTCTGACATGCACTGTCAACTGTGGGACCTTATATAGACAGGTGTGTGCCTTTCCAAATCATGTCCAATCAATTGAATCTACCACAGGTGGACTCCAATCAAGTTGTGCAAACATTTCAAGGATGTTCAATGGAAACAGAATGCACCTGAGCTCAATTTCGAGTCTCATGCCAAAGGGTCTGAATACTTATGTAAAATATTTACATAAGTATTCAGACCCTTTGGCATTCAAATATTTACATAAGTATTCAGACCCTTTGGCATGAGACTCGAAATTGAGCTCAGGTGCATCCTGTTTCCATTGAACATCTGTTTTTATATAAATTAGCAAACATGTCTACAAACCTGTTTTTGCTTTGTCATTATGGGGCATTGTGTGGGGATTGCTGAGGAATTTTCTTTATTTAATCCATTTTAGAACAAGACTGTAACGTAACAAAATGTGGGAAAAGTGAAGGGGTCTGAACACTTTGTGTTTATTTCTATCACATGTTTCTCAATGTGTTTACATACGACGGATCTACAAGTGTACACTTTACACACTCCAAGTTATAATAACAAAATATATTCAGCAGTATGTTCATTTGAGTCCTAACTTGGCGTTCTGGGGCAGTATATTAACCTGAAGGCAGAATGGCGCTGGAGGAGATGGCTGCCCTTTCACGGACTCCTAACCAATTGTGCTATTGTGTTTCACGTTATTTGTAACTTATTTTGTACATGATGTTTCTGCCACTGTCTCTTATGACCGAAAAGAGCTTCTGGATGTCAGGACAGCGCTTACTCACCTCGTACTGGACAAAGATTTTTTTCTTTAACGAGTCGGACGTGACGGATTTACCTCAGACACCCGACAAAGGCCCAAATCCCCAGCATTCGCAAGAGAAAGAGACTGCCTCTGCCTCAGTCATATAAGCCAATATACAATCATTGGATAACAAAATAGACAAGCTATGATCACGAATATCCTACCAACGGGACATTAAAAACTGTATCTTATGTTTCACAGAGTCGTGGCTGAACAACAACATGGATAACATACAGCTGGCGGGCTTTACGCTGCATCAGCAAGATAGAACAGCTGCCTCCGGTAAGACAAGGAGTGGCAGTCTGTGTATATTTGTAAACATCAGCTGGTGCATGAAATCTAATATTAAGGAAGTCTCAAGGTTTTGCTCGCCTGAGGTAGAGTATCTCATGAGCTGTGGACCACATTATTTACCAAGAGAGCTTTCATCTATACTTTTCGGGGCTGTCTATTTACCACCACAAACCGATGCTGGTACTAAGACGGCACTCAATGAGCTGTACAGGGCCATAAGCAAACAGGAAAACGCTCATCCAAAGGTGGTACTCCTAGTGGCCGGGGACTTTAATGCAGGGAAACGTAAATCAGTTTTACCTAATTTCTATCAGCATGTTAAATGTGCAACCAGAGGGAAAAAAAACTCTAGATCACCTTTACTCCACACACAGAGACAAGTACAAAGCTCTCCCTTGCCCTCCATTCGGCAAATCTGACCATAATTATATCCTCCTGATTCCTGCTTACAAGTAAAAAATTAAAGCAGGAAGCACCAGTGACTCGGTCAATAAAGAAGTGGTCAGATGACGCAGATGCTAGGCTACAGGACTGTTTTGCTAGCACTGACTGGAATATGTTCCGGGATTCTTCCGATGGCCTTGAGGAGTACACCAAATCAGTCACTGGCTTCATCAATAAGTGCACAGACGACGTCATCCCCACAGTGACCAGTACATAGCAGTACATAGCCCAACTTGAAGACATGGATTACAGGCAACATCCGCACTGAGCTAAAGGGTAGAGCTGCCGCTTTCAAGGAGCGGGACTCTAACCCGGATGCTTATAAGAAATCCTGCTATGCCCTCTGACGAACCATCAATACAGGACCAAGATTGAATCGTACTACACCGGCTCCGACGCTCGTTGGTTGTGGTCTAACAGTACAACTTTAGACCGTCCCCTCGCCCATACCCGGGTGCGAACCAGGGACCCTCTGCACACATCAACAACAGTCACCCACGAAGCATCGTTACCCATCGCTCCAGGGTAGCCTAGTGGTTAGAGCGTTGGACTAGTAACTGGAAGGTTGCAAGTTCAAACCCCCGAGCTGACAAGGTACAAATCTGTCGTTCTGCCCCTGAACAGGCAGTTAACCCACTGTTCCTAGGCCGTCATTGAAAATAAGAATTTGTTCTTAACTGACTTGCCTGGCCTAAAGGTAAAAAAAATAAAATAATAAAAAAGCCGTGGCCCCTACAGAGCAAGGGGAACCACTACTTCAAGGTCTCAAAGCAAGTGACGTCACTGATTGAAACACTATTTAGTGCGCACCACCGCTAACTAAGCTAGCGTTTCACATCCGTTACAGTGGCAGGGATTGCAAACTATTATAGAGTACAAAGGGAAGCATAGCTGTGAGCTGCTAAATGACTAGGCCCAAGTTTATTGAAAAACAATTCTCATTTAGAAGGCTAAAATCACATTGCTATCTTCACAAAAGTATTCTCATATTTAATCATATATTTTATACAGCATTTAAAGGTAAACTTGATTACATAGGATCTGTACACTTTCAGAGATACAGTTACTTTGTTATACCGTCTTATTGACATCACAAAATAATAACAATTTCACAGGATTATTCTTTAGACACCCCCGGACCATTCTTAATATATGGACGTCAGAAATTAATGTTCCATTGTCCAATCTTTTGACGTTAGAGTTTTTAGGCTGGCCACACTCTCAAGACAAAGCCTATGCTTGCTTCGAGGCAAGCAACACTGAAGCATGCATGAGAGCATCAGCTGTTCCTGACGACTGTGTGATAACGGTCTTCATATCCGATGTGAGTAAGACCTTTAAACAGGTCAACATTCACAATGCCGGAGGGCCAGACGGATTACCAGGACGTGTACTCCGAGCATGTACTGACCAACTGGAAAGTGTCTTCACTGACATGTTCAACCTCTCCCTGACCGAGTCTGTAATATTAACATGTTTCAAGCAGACCACCATAGTTCCTGTGCTCAAGAACACTAAGGTAACCTGTCGAAATGACTACCGACCCGTAGCACTCACGTCTGTAGCCATGAATGTGCTTTGAAAGGCTGGTCATGGCTCACATCAACACCATTATCCCAGAAACCCTAGACCCACTCCAATTTGCATACAGCCCCAACAGATCCACAGATGATGCAATCTCTATTGCACTCCTCACTGCCCTTTCCCACCTGGACAAACACCAACCTGAGAATGCTATTCATTGACTACAGCTCAGCATTCAACACCATAGTGCCCTCAATGCTCATCACTAAGCTAAGGACCCATTGACTAAACACCACCCTCTGCAACTGGATCCTGGACTTCCTGACGGGCCGACCCCAGGTGGTAAGGGTAGTTAACAATACATCCGCCACGCTGATCCTCAACACTGGGGCCCCTCAGCGGTGTGTGCTCAGTCCCCTCCTGAATTCCCTGTTCACCCATGACTGTGTGGCCAAGCACGACTCCAACACCATCAGTAAGTTTGCAGACGCCACAACAGTGGTAGGCCTGATCAACGACAAAGACGAGACAGCCTATAGGGACAACAACTTTTCCCTCAACATGTTCAAGACAAATGAGATGATTGTGGACTACAGGAAAAGGAGGACCGAGCACGCCACCATTCTCATCAACAGGGCTGTAGTGGAGCAGGTTTGGAGCTTCAAGTTCCTTGGTGTCTGCATCACCAACAAACTATCATGGTCCAAACACACCAAGACAGTCGTGAAGAGGGCACGACAAAGCCTATTCCCCCCAGTTCTACAGCTGCACCATTGAGAGCATCCTAACTGGTTCCATCACTCCCTGGTATAACAACCTACAGAGGGTAGAGCGTATGACCCAGTACATCACTGGGGCAAAGCTTCCTGCCATTCAGGACATCTATATCAGGTGGAGTCAGAGGAAGGCCCTAAAAATGTACAAAGACTCCCAGCCACCCATGTCATAAACTGTTCTCTCTGCTCCGGCAAGCGGTACCAGAGCGCCAAGTCTAGGTCCAAAAGGCGTCATAACAGCTTCTACCCCCAAGCCAAAAGACTCCTGAACAGCTAATCAAATGGCAACCCAGACAATTTGCATTGTACGCTGCTGCTACTCTCTGTTAATTATCTATGCTTAGTCACTTTAACTCTATCTACATGTACATATTACCTCAATTACCTCAACTAACCGGTGCCCCCGCACATTGACACTGTACCGGTACCTCCTGTATACAGCCTCGCTACTGTTATTTTACTGCTGCTTTCAATGATTTGTTATTTGTTATTTTATTTTTTACTTTTCGATTTTTACTTAACACTTATTTTTTATCTTAAAACTGCATTGTTTGTTAAGGGCTTGTAAGTAAGCATTTCACGGTAAGATCTACACCTGTTGTATTCGGCGCATGTGACAAATAAAGTTTGATTTGAAGTGCAGAAGCCTTCCCTTTGTGTACTCAACTGTAGCTGCAGTGCTATTTGCAGTGCTAGCACTTTCAACTGGAGGTGACTCACATCTTCCCCTCTCAGTCTGTCAACTTGAGTGCTTCCGGCAGTTACCTTGTTTTTGCTCTGCCTTTCCTCTGTAAGGACAGGGTCAGTGCATAATGACCTATTGTGCAGCACAGCCAGTAGTCTCTCCTGTGTTGCTCAGAATACTTCACCTGACTGAAAACTTGTAAAAGTGAAAATCTCTCTTCAATTCTTGCAATGAAAAACTTTCAAAAGTGAATTTCCAAAACTTTGAAATGTTACAGTGTGCTGTGCGATTAACCCACATTTTTGGGGGGGGTTATTAAAAAATGAATTGCCCGACGTCGGTTCAATTACTTATATTTAATTTAAGATTTTTTTTGTGTGTGTGTGTGTGTGAGTCCAACGTGCCGTTTCTCTACAGAGATATCAAATTATTCATGGGAGAAATCTGCGAAATCAAGTCAAGAACTATGTGGGACGTTGGGCTGAAGGGAGTGGTAGCTTTCATTAAGCAAATATTCAACCTAGTTCAGCGCAGAAACGTGGTAATTAACTACAATGACCATAATCCATTTGGGCAGTTATTTCTGTCTCTGAGACGGATCAGAGAGGAATAGGCGAAGCGAGAGGTTTCACTCTCGTCAAAATATGTCCAAAATAAGCACAATGCATTTGTATGGGCTTCTTTTGGACCTAAGCTTGTCGCTTGCCTTCCCGCCTTTGGGACGACGACTACCATCGTGAGAGCGGAAACATGAGCATCTCGTCATTATGTACAGATCTCTGGCCTGTTACACTTGAATTTTATGCCTCCTACGCTAGGAAAGATACACACAGACCGCATAAACGGCATGAGAGAGGAATGTGCATAACACAAAGATGAGAGTGAAAGCTCTGCAGCGTACTTAGACAGGCTAGCTAAATAGGATGACTAAAGACAGTACAGTATGGGGAGGACGTAATGTTACATGGCCTGGCTGGCTGATTGCTACTGCCTGAGCAGAGATGAGATGATCACTTTAAAGCTGCAATATGTCACTTTTTGTGCGACCCTACCAAAAAGAACGTAGAAATGTGAGTTATAGATCTGTCATTCGCATTGAAAGCAAGTCTATGTACGCTACTTCTATGCTTCCCCTGCTGAAGTTTTTTGTTTCACTTTTGGTTTTGTATACCAGCTTCAAACAGCTGAAAATACAATATTTCACAGTGGTTTATAGATGGTACAGTGATTCTCTACACTATACTTGCTTGTTTTGTCATAAACTGAAATTAGGCAAACTGTTGTAATTTTAGCAACCAGGAAATGGTGGAGCGATTTCTGCATATTTCAAATAAAAACGATGTTTTATCGTAATATCCTTTTTTTCTATTGATGTCTATCCAATACGGACATTACACAGACAATTCAATATGTTCAAAGTTTGGGCAATTGAATGTTCACTCATTCTGGCTTTGGAATTTGTATGAAAAAGCTCTAAAAATCATTGTAACGTCATTATCTCATAATGCATTTCATGTTAAAAAAAAAAGAATTACCGAAACCGAAATTGAAGCCGTGATTCTTTTTTTGTATAAGAAACCTGAACCGACCTCAGAAAGCACGAATCTCTCAGCACTACTATTTAGTCATCTTACTCTTTCCTCTTGCACAACACTATCCCTAAAGGCTGAAGCTAGCTACACCCAGGCTCCATTGTAACAAGATTAAGGAGAGGACAGCAGATGTGTTGAGTGACGGATATGAGGGGCTCTGAGGGCATGCAGGACACAGGAGGTTGTACAGTAGTGCAGCGCAGTCGACACATTGAACAGGACGTCATTATGGACCCGAAATACAGTGGAGTTGCATGGTGCAGACAATGGAGAATTAGTCGATTGTAATGTACAGATGTTCTTGTATAGATTTATAGGCGGTCCGTTCTCTCCAGATGATTATGAGATTTTGCAATTAACAGATATACTGTAGACATGCAATGAACATTAGAAAGAGTGAAACGAGAGAGAGCAAGATGAAAGAGAGACATTCGTTTTGGTACTCTGATAGCAAACAAGCTCCAGGCATTTAGTCTATAATTAAATAGATGAAGCAAGCAGCGACATGCTGAGGCGATGTCAGAGAAAACGACACACACACACACACACACACACGTGCACGCACGCGCGCACACACATTCTTAGACCCCACACAACCAAGAAACCCCCCTACCCCATGCCAGATGCAGCTGTGCTTGCAGGCGAACAGCAGGTGCTTGCAGGCGAACAGCAGGACATGGGGAGGGCTATTTCGGGGCCGGGCCAGATTGAATTAAATCCGTATTAATCCCAGTTGAAATTGTGTCATTCTTCTGAGCAACACTAAATCCAAATCAAATTATTCAGCACTCGGAGCCTGTCCCCCCCAGGCTCCCCCCACCCCCCCATCTTGCCTCTGTTCAGTGTTTCGCAAGCTGTGGTTTATAAAGGCTGAGCTAATTACTAGTGACAATCTAGAGCCAGTAGAAACATCCCTAATGAAAGGACTGACTGGGATTCGTCATTGAGACAACAGTATGCCCTCTGAAGATGGGCAGAACTAAATCACAGGAGAACACACTGGAGCCTCTAGTCTGCAATCCCCTGTACATCTGGTGAATTCACAACGGTTTCTCTATTTATCTTTCCCTTCCTTACTCGCTCTCTGTCCTTGTAACTTTCACCTATTTTGTAACGTATGTGGAGTATGGAATATGTACTTCTGTGTGTGTGTGTGTGTCCTGTTCTGTATGAAATGGTCAGTTAGACCTACACCTCCCACATAACCATCTAGTTGTGTGATGGACACATAGGAGTGGAGAAAGATGGATGTGTGTGTGTGTGAAGGAATAGTGTGGGAGAGGAAGCAGCCGGTAGTGTGTGTGGGAGTTTGATTAGTTAAATCCTGACAGTTTTGACATGCCCATCCAACAGCAGAGCCACACACACATACTGTTACCAGGTTGGGACACACACACACACACACACACACACACACACACACACACACACACACACACACACACACACACAATTCACGGTAACAGAATTGTGCTGGGACTTTCACTTAAAATGATTTCAAAGTATAACAAACCATACAACTGTATGCACAAAGGACAACTTTCATCAATTTACACGGAACATTTGACAAAAAAACACATTCTGGAAGAACTGTGCAGATGCAAAGTTTGGTAACAGAATGTCGGTAAAATCTCCTTCAGTGGTTTATGTGTTCACGATTTCCATCAACGGTTAAATATCTGCTCTGAAATAAGATTCCACATTGACTTTGAAAAAAACATCTATTTTGGTTATTGAAGTACAACAAGTGAAGTGGATTTACACCCTGTAATGGAATTGCAGCAATTTCAGCACGCGTCCCTGATCTGCACGACACAGAAATGCATAATTATAGATATGATTTGCATTCTCTTCATGGTGATCCTAGATAGGTTCACAAATGTACAGTACCAGTCAAAAGTTTGGACACACCGACTCATCTAAGTTTTTCTTTATTTTTACTATTTTATACATTGTAGAATAATGGTGAAGACATCAACACTATTAAATAACACACAAAGGACTCATACACCAACCAAAACAAAGTGTTGAACAAATCAAAATATTTTATATTTGAGATTCCTCAGTCACCCTTTGCCTTGATGACAGCTTTGCACACTCTTGGCATTCTCTCAACCAGCTTCATGAGGTAGTAACCTGGAATGCATTTAAATTAACAGGTGTACTTAATTTGTGAAATGTCTTTCCTTCTGAATGCGTTATGTTGTGCCAAGGTAGGGGGGTTATACAGAAGATAGCCCTATTTGGTAAAAGACCAAGTCAGCTCAAATAAGCAAAGAGAAATGACAGTCCATCATTTCTTTAAAACATGAAGGTCAGTTAATGCAGAGAATTTCAAAAACTTTGAAAGTTTCTTCAAGTGCAGTCGCAAAAACCATCAAGCGCTATGATGAAACTGGCTCTCATGAGGACCGCCACAGGAAAGGAAGACCCAGAGTTACCTCTGCTGCAGAGGATAAGTTCATTAGAGTTACCAGCCTCAGAAATTGCAGCCCAAATAAATGTTTCACAGAGTTCAAGTAAGATACACATCTCAACATCAACTGTTCAGAGGAGACTATGTGAATCAGGCCTTCATGGTCGAATTGCTGCAAAGAAACCACTACTAAAGGACACCAATAATAAGAAGAGACTTGCTTGTTCCAAGAAACACGACAATGGACATTAGACCGTTGAAAATCTGTCCTTCGGTCTAATGAGTCCAAAACTTCCAACCACCGTGTCTTTGTGAGATGCAGATTAGGTGAACGGATGATCTCTGCATGTGTGGTTCCCACCATAAAGCATGGAGGAGGTGGTGTGATGGTGTGGGGTTGCTTTGCTGGTGACACTGTCTGTTATTTATTTCGAATTCAAGGCACACCTAACCAGCATGGCTACCACAGCATTCTGCAGCGATACGCCATCCCATCTGGTTTGCGCTTAGTGGGACTATGACCCAACCAAACCTCCAAGCTGTGTAAGGGCTATTTGACCAAGAAGGAGAGTAATGGAGTGCTGCATCAGATAACCTGGACACCACAATCGCCTGACCTCAACCAAATTGAGATGGTTTGGGATGAGTTGGACTGCAGAGTGAAGGAAAAGCAGCCAACAAGTGCTCAGCATATGTGAGAACTCTTTCAAGACTGTTGAAAAAGCCTTCCAGGTGAAGCTGGTTGAGAGAATGCGTTGAAAAATCTAAAATATATTTGTTTAACACTTGTTTGGTTACTACATGATTCCATATGTATTATTTCATAGTTTTAATGTCTTCACTATTAGAAAATGTAGAAAATAGTTCAAATAAAGGAAAACCCTTGAATGAGTAGGTGTGTCCAAACTTTTGACTGGTACGTTATAAATAAGCAGTATCCTCCTTTGCATATTTGAGTATCATTCTACCACTGGCCCCTATTATTTTAATGAGCTCTGCCACCAAACAAGACCAAATTTGGTTGGTCCAGACCGGGCCAAATCTGAACCAACCATAGACGTCTACGTTTCACAAGTTTGGACATCAAAGTACAGCACAGTAGAGCTCAGTAGAGTACAGCACAGTAGAGTACAGTAGACTTCAGTACAGTATAGTTCAGTACAGTAGAGTACAGTAAAGTAGGGTACAGTACAGTAAAGTAGAGTATAACACAGCACAATACAGTACATTATAGTATACTGAACTATAGTGTGCACTACTGAACTCTACTTTACAGTACTGTGCTGAACTATACTTTTCTTTGATGTACTCTCCTGTGATGTACTGCGTTGTACTGTACCGTACTGTGCTGTCCAAACTGGACCCAACTGTTTTTGTTACTACTATGGCTTCCCATTCAATAGCAGAAATTCCGTTACGGATTTTTCAGAAATTCCTTTACGAAATTTGGTAACGGAATTTAGAGCTTAATCACTTAATAATTCATAAAATGTATAACAGTAAAAATACTATAAGTAATTTAGGTCGACCTTTACTTGTTACTTCTGTGATCTTTCATTATCCTCCCTCCTCACGAGGGAGTGAAATTAGACAATATCTATGAGGTATGTGGATTTTTGGTAACGGAATTCCAAGGCACAAGGCAATGTTTATTACATTTACAGAAGGCAGAAGAACATTTCCCAAACTAAATATGTGTTGGTATTAGAAACTAAATATACTGTAAGTGTTGTTATTTGTCAGGGGTCTTTAACATTATAGCGCTTTAATGTATTTGATGTATTTTTATAATACTCATTAAGACTTTTACTGGTAGATGTTTTCTAAAACCACCTTTCCATCGGTTTGATCAGAAATCAAAGCCTCAGCTTAGTCCTAATCTTTATATGCATTATTTTAAAAAAATATAGACTCTTAGCTTTCATTTGACACCCAATTTGATATCCTCCTATGAACTTCACGTTGGTGACCCCCCCCCCCCCCCCCCGCAACACACACACACACGTATGCGTGCATGTGTGCCATATCTGCTATCTATCCTTTCTCTCTATCCATCTCTGGGCGATAGGGATGTGAATCGTAGGTGTTGGACAGCTTCTTTATGCCTATAGGGCTTTACACACAGAAGAGTTATAGGGGTCCATAGAGAGAGCAAGAGAAGAGAAAGAGAAGGAAACAGCAGGGAACCTGTTTACACTGCTGACATACAACCCACCTCACCTGTGCTCCGAGACACACTTCTCAAAATCTCCTGGCGAGGGAGAGAGAGAGAGATGTCTCTGACAACCCAACCCCATCCCCCTACCAGCCATGCTTTCCCATCTACTTCTGTCAGTGAACAAGCCCAAGGAATGAGAGATGAGAGAGAAGATGTGAAAAAAGAAAGGAAGAGATGGGTGGGGGGTTGGAGGGGTCTACCGTCAACCACATCTGTCTTCACCCGTCTGCTAAACGCCTACCAGGTGAAGCCTGGGAGAAGATTTTTTTAAACTTCAAAGCAATGTGCCGTGGTACCACAAAGCTCCTTGCAAGCTCCATAACGCCCTTTGACATTGAAACGCTTCTAGTTTCTCTAGCTCCACTGATACACTAACCCCACTCTGCCACCCCCGTCACCTGCCACTGTGACCTGTGACCTGTGTCATTATCACTGAGAGATATTAGAAGGCGAATCGATATGTTCTGGTCACCCAGACTGTATCTGGCAGCTAGTTAAGCAAATGGGAGTAGTCTAAGTTATCAATTACTGTCAAGACAAAGAACACACACACCAACCACCCAAACAATTTATTAACCCTCACATACTCCTGTTTGTTATTTTGGGACACCATTTCCTACTGTTTGACTCTTGCCTTTGTGGTTTTCCGTCGGTAGCTAGGGGTCAAACGTGGATATTCAACAAACAGTATGCTAACAACGAAGGGGAAAGAGGAGAGGTAGATATAAAAAGAGAGGTAGATGGGGAGAGAACTGAGTGGTGGAAAGGAGAGAAGCAAAGAGAAAGGGGGGAGAGAAGGGAGAATGTGTCAGCCGTGCATGTGGCTACTTTATAATTAGCTGGCAAAACTGACAAAGCGATCGCAGCGAGCGACTGAAGCATTAGATTAAACGACGCTCTGTATTTAACACTGATGCCCTGTATGCTCCGGTGCTCAGGGAGCACGTTCAGAGCCCCTCGATGCCCCCCCCCCCCCCCCCCTATTGCTGCCACACCAATGCACCCCGGCGCCTGACGCCAGCCTAATTGGTAATTATTCCCATGGCCCCCTCGTGGGACCTACGTTAATGAATCTCCTCTAGTGTCGGATCCGTTTACCCAGCCAGGTCTTTATAACTGGGCATGCCTCCTCACTTGTTGTAGTGAATAGGGTTCAGGGCATATGGTTAGGGGTGAAGGGTGAAGGAGGTGTTTGAGAAACACAGGTCTTTAACATGGGCAAGCTTGCTCAGTCAACATAGTATATAAGGGGTTAGGGGCAATGGGTGAGGGGGAAGCTTGTTTGACTATTTCATATCTCTGACTTGATATGTTGCTTTGCAGCACACATTACTGAAAATCTATTCACTAAATATAATACCTAAAAGCATTACAAAACTATGGTAAAAACTAGATGTTTTAAATCTGAGATTCGAGAACATTGATATCAGAAATGGGACAAAACATCTGGCAATTTTATCAGATGCACGATTTGTTCCCAGATGTCTACATGCCTTGAAAATGAATGTGTATTGAACACACAATAACATGGTAATATTGTGCCCCCACCCCTCTAGCCTCCAATCTTCTGAAGCAGGAAAATGTGGTGCCCTTTGCTATTAATATTTATAATGGGCTCTTAGACACCTCCCTGAAATATATCCAGGGAGATTTCAAGCAATATGAGCTTATTTCTCACCCATAAATTTAACCAAGCGCCCCTCTTCCTTCTTCTCGCTCCTCCTTTTCTTCCACCCATCTCCCCCCTCTCTTTTTCTTTCTCTCTGCCAGAGATGGGATTTGAGCTTTTTCGGGTTCACAAGCAGGCCAGCCGAATCTGGCAGACAGAAAAGTTCCTCCTCCATTTCAATGGTTTCCTTTTGGAGAAAGTTTGAGCCCTCCTCACAGCCCAGAGCGGGTTCATGAAAGACTTGCTTCTATCTGATATCTGATATCAAACTGTAGTAGCTACACAAACAGAGAGAAAGATGGGTAGACAGCTCACACTACCTGATCTAACTCTACTGGCAGACCTCATGCTTGGAACGTCATTCTGCCTTTAATCACTGTTGCCTACCTGTGAGGGGAAGTTGTGTCTTTTGAACTAAGACAACTCTCACTTCAAGGGTCTACGTTGGTCAACAACATAAAACAAGGTAGGTGGGGAGGAAAACCCTGGACAAAACAACAACAACAACAATAATTATTGTTAGGAACGCTACCTCTTTGTTATTGTGTTTGACCTTTGCATAACCTTTGCACTCGTTCACTGTAACCTGGTCATCGTTCATAGCGATGACAATGCAACTGTCACGTTCAGTTACGGTGGCGCTAAACGAGCGTCAGTATCTGAACGACGCTGAAGATGTTGCCAGTACGCGAGGTACCTGAGTATAGGAGGTTACTTCCCTAACACGAGAGACAACACTCCGTGACTTTCTGAGTCCCCTGGATTACATTCCTACAGAGTGGAATTCATTTGAGACTTCTGCGGTAATGTGATTATTATTAAGGCAGGGTGACAGGGGGGCTGTTGCTGACATTTACTCAGCAAACCCTTTGAGAGAAGTGAGCGACGGCACTTTGTTTTCATGCCACACTAATTATTCGACATCTCATTTGCGCAGATCAAAGGAGTGAGAGGAGACGATCTCTCATTCTCTTTAGTGTTGCCGGGGAGAGAGATGTAGCTCAAAACATAGGACTGTTTATAAGCAGCCCTGTCTCAATCAAGCTGCCTAGCTGCTTAGCATTCCCCCGGCCAGCCTGTTGTTGTTAGAGGAGGTAAGGCAGTACGGTGCTTGCTGCCCTAGAAGGACCTTATTTCACCCAAACATTATAACAAGCCTATCTACCGTGTCTGTAAATTGCTACTTTTCGGTACCGAATGGTAGCCAGGCATGTACTGTCGTGGCTCTCGGACAGGAAGTTAATGACAGTTTAAAGTCACACCTCAGAGGTTTGCGCATATTGTTGACGGCAGCACACATTCGATGTAGCTGTATACACAACCCTTATTTCAGTGTCGGAGCATCCTGGCTGGGGAATTTATTCTGCCTATTGATCGACTGATGACTCGGCGCGTTAGCTGCGACTGCGTTGGTAAAGAAGAGAGATTGAGGCGTTGTCAGCCTCATGTCGGAGAGAAAGGACAGAGGGGCTGTCGATGACTCATACAGCTCGTGAAATCCAGAGGTATGCTTCTTGAGTCAAACATTGGCAGGTTAGCTCATCAGTTCAGAGGTGGTAGCCTATGTGGTAATCTTTGATACAGCACATGTCTAATTCTATATACTAATTCAAAATACTGAGTAGTTTCTTGCTAAGCCTATTTATTACGTCTTATCTGTGGTACTGGTTGCCCTCCGTAACTGGCGCGCTGGCAGGGGGATTGGAGCGGCAATAATTTTGAATTGAAACCATGACTTGGAAATGGTTGAAAATATCCAGAAATGTCATGGTGGTATGGCAACTGGCTGAAAAGCTTCTGAAAAGGCAGAGGGACAGGGGATGTGGACTCACACACACCAAACACCTGTTTCTCATACGCACACGCATGCATATGCAAGCACACAGACATCACACACACACACACACACACACACACCACACACATCCAGGATTTTCTTTCTGGATCAAAAAGGGACTTAGGTGGTGGGCATGGCAGGGGGGCTTGGCAGGTGGCGTGGCCAGGGACATGGAAGGCCCGCCCGTCAGCGCGGCTGAAATTTAGAGAACATTTTAGAGGACCCCATCTTGGCAGTGTAGAGAAATGTTTTGCATATTTAAACCAATTTTCTGCAATTCTACACATTTCTCTATGGAGCTGAGAGAAGTGTTTGCTGTTTTGAAGCTAATTTCCTACAATTCTACACATTCTACCATGGTGCTGAGAGAAAATGTTGCAGTTTTAAGAGCCAAGTGCAGACAAAAACTTGATTTTCCCGTGTTGTGTGTGTATGTATATATACAGTATTTCCACACTATCAGGTTGAAATAATTCTGTGAAATTGTGAAATTATGATAATGCACTTTTAGTGTAAGAGCGGTTTGAATAGACCTCCAGGAATTTCTGCCTGCTTTGGTGGGATAGAGTCACCAGGCAGTATAAGTTAATAGACCAATAACAAAGAGAGTTTGAAACCTCTCTGTCAATAACATCTCGTTTTCAGGTTACATATCCTTGCCTGGCTACCCAGACTCCTTGCTCCATCCAAACACTGCGAGACACCCACGGACGTAAGTTTCTTCTCCACAATGAGTCTGGATCTGAGTACCTCCCAGACTCTTCACCGAATGCAAACACATTTGGGGGTCGTCTAATTGTACCAGAAACCGATGGGTCGGGCCAGAGCCAGAACACGTGGGTAAAGCAGCGGTTTGAAAATGTTTAATTGGCTTTGATACTCTGATTGGTTAGAGACGATCCAATCACTGATAACTTTTTTTGAACAACGGAACAGTGGAAGAATTCAGTGTGAGTCGTAAGGCTATACATATCCCTCGCATTAGGCTCGTCCATTTAGGCCCCTCACCCAGACCACTCCCAGACAGTCCTAGCAAAATTATTGCTTGAGAAATTGCTCTTTGCTAAGAAGCTATTTTCATATCTTTTTTACAATTTTAATTGAAAACAATCACAGTAAGGTATTTTTTTTTTTACTGTTACCAGAAATAATTGTTACCCCGAAATAATTTGATAAATAGATTAAAACAATGTCTGCATTGGACCTTAAAGTCATTTCCTGCGATTCTTCATATTCTGTCCTGGAGCTGAGATTATAATATTTTTTTTTCAGTTTCAAAGCTAATTTCCTTCAATTCTATTCATTTTGCCATGGCTATGGCTAATGCTGTGTTATTTTGCTCATACAAAGTAACAAAATCCATACTGGTAAATTCATTGTTTTTGGAGTTGTTTTGTTTTACTCTAGTGTCAAAATTGACGACAAAGTGTAAATAGGATCATTTTGGTCATGAAGTCAAAATTTGATTTGGAAGTGAGTGCGTCAAGACTGGTATGGGTTTGTTACATGCCCACTTTTGCCAATGATGTCCAATTGCCCACACACACTTGCTCGGCATAGGAGTGAAAATGGGCTTCCTTAAAGTTGGTGCAAACTTCTAATGCATTCAGCGCAAGATGGCAAGGAATGGACTACATACAACAAACGTACGACATCATGGCTGTGACTGGTGTGTGGTGAGTAGCTAGCTATGATACTGTGATGTAACTCGCTAAATACATAGCCTCTCCCTAATGTGATATAATGTCACAGACAGGAAGATTTGCATAGCTAACGTTGCACCTGACGAGAAGGTTTGATAGGATGAAACTGTGGCCACGTTGCTATCGTTAACGTTTCCACTCGAACTGGCGAGCTAAGAAGATCTCCAGTAGCTAAAGTTAGGTAGCTAGCCAATTCATTTCAACTTGGACAAAAATATTGATAACTAACCCAGATTTGCACGTTAGGTAGCTAGCTACTTTTATGAGAACAGGCATGTTGTTTGGGTTAGCACTTGCTCTCGAAAACAGGCCCTGGCGGCATTCTGCCTTTTAGTGATCAAGGGCTAGGTTATTTAGCACTAGCTAGCTAGCATTCGGGGGCTTCATCTGCTACCAGTGCTAAAACAACACGCCTGCTCTCGTGAAAGTCTGTTGTGTATTTTCTAGCGCAAAAATAAATGAAAGATGGCACTTGTCTAGACCGAGTACCAGTCTTTTAAGCTAGCATGCTACAAATACGTGTCAGTGAGCATTCAGCAATGTATCGTTACACCGCTAGTTGCATAGTACCAGCGTCATTGGCCTGAATCTGTGTTGTACTTAGTGACTCTATTAGTATAATTACTTCCAGACTACAGATGTTTTTGTTGTTGCTATACATTTATTGGGTGATGATATTTTATTTCATTCGCAGGCTACTTACAAAACTGGTGGATTTGTTGATCAGCGGTTTTGTGGGATGCCCCCTACCATAGGAGGAGCAGACAGCTGAGTCAGTACGCGCCCAGGCACCAGTCCCACTTCAGGTTGGTCACATTTGGTCTGGTCATAGGTCAAAACACCGTGTACTTGTTTGTCCTGGACTTCACCTACTGTAACAACCATGGATCATGTAATCAGTGCTGTGTGTACCAACTCTACCTTGTTTTTCTACAGGTGAGGAACAGGAGAGATGGTTTGTCACGGAGTCCCCCTGACTAAAAGACAGGTGGATGCAGACGTTTTGAACTGGGAGAGACCTTGAACTCAGCGTTAAAATGATACGAAACACATCTATGACACCTTGAACTCAGTGTTAAAATGATACGAAACACATCTATTACTTTTCGGTTTTTGGTTATTATTGAATGGAATGGTAGTCGGGGACATTGTGTATTCTTCAAACATGTCCGGAGACTGTCTTATATGGGACACCGTACGAAGGGATGATGACTAACATGTACCACCAGACAAAATGCTGATTGGTACAGTACCTGTATCGGCTGTGAATGACAGAAGATGAAAGACGTGTAATATTTGTACCTTGTTATATTAGCAAAACACTGCTTCTATAGTGTTTTTGTGAAGGATTGTTTATTCTACATGGAACTATTACACTTGAAAGACATCAAAACCCTTTGTTTCGAATATCTACATCAGTTGGCATTCTTGGCATTCTTCTCATATTACTCTGTAGGCTACTGATTGAGTCAACGCTTCTTCCTGGAGGAAGCTTGGTCAGTAGCTACAGAGTGGTATGAGAAGAGTGCCGTCTTCCTGGAGGAAGCTTGGTCAGTAGCTACAGAGTGGTATGAGAAGAGTGCCGTCTTCCTGGAGGAAGCTTGGTCAGTAGCTACAGAGTGGTATGAGAAGAGTGCCGTCTTCCTGGAGGAAGCTTGGTCAGTAGCTACAGAGTGGTATGAGAAGAGTGCCGTCTTCCTGGAGGAAGCTTGGTCAGTAGCTACAGAGTGGTATGAGAAGAGTGCCGTCTTCCTGCATCTCACATCTGCCTGTACTTATTGAACTCTGGACCCGTGGGTTTTTATTCCTTTATTCTCTTCTGTATTTCACCTTTACGTAACCAGGTAGGCCAGTTGAGAACACGTTCTCATTTACAACTGCGACCTGGCCAAGATAAAGCAAAGCATTGCGACAAAACAACACAGAGTTACACAAACAACAGTCAATAACACGATAGAAAAATCTATGTACAGTGTGTGGAAATGTAGGGAGGTAAAGGCAATAAATAGGCCATGGAGGTGAAATAATAACAATTTAGCATTAACACTGGAATGACAGATGTGTAGATGATGTACAAGTAGAGAATAGATACTGGGGTGCAAAAGAGCAAGAGGACGTTACAGGAATTAAATTCCTCTATGTTTTAATACTCAATCAAATTTAAACACTCTGTCAATTCATAAGAATTTGTAAGACTCTTATTTGTATAAAATGGACAGAGACCAGTCTTTGAAATCAACCAGCTGCGTTTATTCTCGAGAGTACTGCCCATGATACATTTTATCACAGGTTATAAACTGAAAATGACGTCAGCGTTTTCTAAACTGTTCCGTCTCATTTGACACTGGTACAAAGGCTGTATAGTTCTCAAGCCTCCTCACATCGTCTAGAGCCATGGTCAGCCTGTGTAGATAAGCATTCTAGCCAGTCTGGCGATATAGTTCATTCATTTCTACCAAGGAACAGACAGTCATTGTTCTAATTCTTGATTATATTTACACACATTATATTCAGTACTAGGATTAAAAAGAAAATTCATACATATACAGTAACATAATAGTATTCTGATTAGTCAGTCCTGATTGAAATGTATACATAATTAGTCATTATTGATAAAAATTCCCTTAACAGAGGATAAGTAACAATATGAGGATAAGTAACAATATGGCGAATCGCATCTCTGCATGTCTGGCAGACATATCAGTGTGGATGACGGATCATCACCTCAAGCTGAACCTCGGCAAGACGGAGCTGCTCTTCCTCCCGGGGAAGGACTGCCCCTTCCATGATCTCGCCATCACGGTTGACAACTCCATTGTGTCCTCGTCCCAGAGCGCTAAGAACCTTGGCGTGATCCTGGACAACACCCTGTCGTTCTCAAATAACATCAAGGCGGTGGCCCGTTCCTGTAGGTTCATGCTCTACAACATCCGCAGAGTACGACCCTGCCTCACACAGGAAGCGGCGCAGGTCCTAATCCAGGCACTTGTCATCTCCCGTCTGGATTACTGCAACTCGCTGTTGGCTGGGCTCCCTGCCTGTGCCATTAAACCCCTACAACTCATCCAGAACGCCGCAGCCCTTCTGGTGTTCAACCTTCCCAAGTTCTCTCACGTCACCCCGCTCCTCCGCTCTCTCCACTGGCTTCCAGTTGAAGCTCGCATCCGCTACAAGACCATGGTGCTTGCCTACGGAGCTGTGAGGGGAACGGCACCTCAGTACCTCCAGGCTCTGATCAGGCCCTACACCCAAACAAGGGCACTGCGTTCATCCACCTCTGGCCTGCTCGCCTCCCTACCACTGAGGAAGTACAGTTCCCGCTCAGCCCAGTCAAAACTGTTCGCTGCTCTGGCCCCCCAATGGTGGAACAAACTCCCTCACGACGCCAGGACAGCGGAGTCAATCACCACCTTCCGGAGACACCTGAAACCCCACCTCTTTAAGGAATACCTAGGATAGGATAAAGTAATCCTTCTCCCCCTCCCCCCTTAAAAGACCTAGATGCACTATTGTAAAGTGGCTGTTCCACTGGATGTCATAAGGTGAAAGCACCAATTTGTAAGTCGCTCTGGATAAGAGCGTCTGCTAAATGACTTAAATGTAAATGTAAATGTAGTTGGGTGTGCTATTTACAGATTGGCTGTGTACAGGTACAGTGACCGGTAAGCTCCTCTGACAGCTGATGCTTAAAGTTAGAGAGGGAAATATAAGACTCCAGCTTCAGTGAGTTTTGCAATTCGTTCCAGTCATTGGCAGCTGAGAATTGGAAGGAAAGGCGGCCAAAGGAAGTGTTGGCTTTGGGGATGACCAGTGAAATATACCTGCTGGAGCGTGTCCTACGAGTGGGTGCTGCTATGGTGACCAGTGAGCTGAGATACGGTGGGGCTTTACCTTGCATAGACTTATAGATGACCTGGAGCCAGTGGGTTTGGCAACGAATATGTAGTGAGGGTCAGCCAACGAGAGCATACAGGTCACAGTGGTGGGAAGTATATGGGGCTTTGGTGACAAAACGGATGGCACTGTGATATCTACATCCAATTTGCTGAGTAGAGTGTTGGAGGCTATTTTGTAAATGACCGCCGAAGTCAAGGATCGGAAGGATAGTCAGTTTTACGAGGTTCTGTTGAGTGAAGGAGGCTTTGTTGCAAAATAGGAAGCCGATTCTAGATTGAATTTTGGATTGGAGATGTTTAATGTGTGTCCGGAAGGAGAGTTTACAGTCTAACCAGACACCTAGGTATTTGTAGTTGTCCACATATTCTAGGTCAGAACCGTCCAAAGTAGTGATGCTAGTCGGGCGGGAGGGTACCGGCAGCAATCGGTTGAAGAGTGCTTCTACACCTGCATTGCTTGCTGTTTGGGGTTTTAGGCTGGGTTTCTGTACAGCACTTTGAGATATCAGCTGATGTACGAAGGGCTATATAAATAAATTTGATTTGATTTGAAGAGCATGCACTTAGTTTTACTTGCATTTTGAGGATAACTCTGTCATATCCAGAATGGAGTGTGGTGCACTCCACCCCTCCACCCCACCCTCCTTCCACCTGTCCTTAACCTGCAATACATTACATACAGTAGATGGAAGGGACTTCATCATCCACTGGAGACTTTAATCTTGCGTCGAGCCATCCCGGATCCGGTATCGTGACTACAGCCTCAAGCTCATTACCATAAAGGAAAATGCAAAAATATTCTTAGAAATATTTAACCTCCACACATTAACAAGTCCAATAGCTCAAATGAAAGATAAACACCTTGTTCATCTACCCAGCAAGTCAGATTTCTCAAATGTTTTACGGCGAAAACATAGCACATATTTATGTCAAACCACCACCAAAGACACAGCTAATATGAATAGCCATGTTGAACAAAATATGCAATCAACAAACGCAGGATTAAAAGAAAAATAATTCACTAACCTTGTGAAAATCTTCATCAGATGACAGTAATAGGACATGTTACACAGTACATTTATGTTTTTTTCAATAATATGCCATTTATATCCATAAATCTCTGTTTACAATGACGAGATGTTCAAAAAATGCTACTCAAATGTCCGGAGAAATGATGATAGCTCCGACAGATAACGTCAGATAACAAGCAATACACATCATAAACTTTGACTAAATATACATGTTCTACATATAGTTACAAAGATACACTTCTTCTTAATGCAACCGCTGTGTTACATTTATTTTTAACGTTACAGAATTTGTTCACTAGGCTATAATATGGGACGGCGCTCAGACATTAGCAGTATGTCTCCTCTATGTTTGGAGTCCACAGAAACACAAAATTACCACATAAATATTCCCTTACCTTTGATGTTCTTCAATCAGAAGACGTGGAAGGAGTCATACTTACCCAATACATCGTTTGGTTTCACGTTGTGTGTCTCTGTATTAGCATATGCTAACAGCTTCAGCTGAAATGCACCCAAAATGACTTCTGGTCCCGCACATTTGCGCATCAAAACTTCAAAATTACATATTATATGTCGACTAAACTGGTCAGACTAAGTGCAGAATCAAGCTTTAGGATGTTTTAAACGTGCAAAACAATTATCAGCTCGAACAGACAAACCGACATCGTTTGGTGTTTCCTGGAAAAAAGAGAGCTCCAGATCAGACGCGCGCATGAAAGTACATGTATTTTCTCGTGACCTGAACGTTTTAGCCCGCCAAAGGACGAGGGCGCGCGCAATTCTCACAATATAAAGCTCCATTGAAAGGAGACATCGCGCTGAAGAGATAGAAACTGTTCCCAGATCCGTAGCTGGTTGGGAAGGGTGGGGGCGATGACGTCAAAGTTGGCCCAACTTTTCTGTTGACAAGAGAGAGTTTGGGAGAATGGCTGCCCTGAGAGTTCTGCTTTACATACAGACATAATTTGAACGGTTTTAGAAGCTTTAGAGTGTTTTCTATTCAATAATAATTATTATATGCATATATTAGTAATTTTGGAAAGATTTTTTTCCTGTTTACTATGGGCACGCACTTCCTCCAAAGGGGGCAGTATTCTGCCCTATCCCCAAGAGGTTGACAGAACCTCACCCAGAGTGCTGTGCATGTCAGTGTGTGGTTAGACAGCCACATCCTTAGAATGGACCATAAAAATAGATTAGAAATAGATTGTCTTTGTGAAACAAACACACCCAACGTCTAGTTGATAAATGTATCTACATTCAGGCTGGCCATGTTTGTGCAATGTCCACCTCTAGATCTAACAGCTGACATAAGCAGAGACGAGGCACAACTAGCCAGTTATATAATATTGTGTTGACAGCTGCGTTGACAGAAGACGGGAATTCAACTCGCAGTTGATATCGTTTCCACGGTAACTTACATGACCTGATAAAACTTCCAAGTTGTAAGCTACTTTCGTAGCAAGGTGTTGTAGAACGGGTGTCCCATGAAGCACATTCCAGACACTGGTACTTCTTGCTATCTTGTCATAACTGTGATTTGACAGAGAAATATCAGCTAGCTAGATAGGCTAGCCAGCTGTAGCTATGCTAGCTAGCTCCTGTCAGGTTGGCTAAACACAAAGTCAGCACAGTCTTTAGCCTACACATTGAACTGAATTAGCAGATCATCTTGAGATGGCGAATCAGTCAGGAGGGGAGAAGTCCTCAAATTCAGAACTAGTCTCCATAGCAAAGCTAGATTAGTTTATCTCGCTGTCACTAAGTTCCTCACTACTGCCCTTGTTTGTTTGTTTGTTGTGATTGAATGGCAGAGACACACCCAAGAAACACCCACATTATACCACACCCCAAAGACAACTCTCGTTTGGGCTTCAGTAATGGCCGCTGCTTTTCTTAATGAGCACTGGAAGAAACATATGCGGAATCGGTAAGTACAGTTCACCTTTTAATAATAATTTTTAAAAACTGTTTGGACTTGGTGGGCCGAAAAAATAAATGCTTAGGCGGTCCGCCCAAGGATTTCAATTGATTTCTTTATTTAAAAAAAAATGTGCAGCACACACTATCCTTATTAGATTTTTTTTTATATACCAATTCTACATAATTCATGAAGCCTCCTTAGAAGGGGGAAACAAAGGAGCAGCAGTTTATAATGAACAGAAACCCCCCTGAGGAAGCTATTCTGTTCTATTTTATCTCGATACTGGACTCTCCGCCATCAAATCTCTAGTGGCTGGAAAGAAACAGAAGAGGCCCCTTTGAAATGATGAGGAATCCTTTTGGCGCGGTGTTGGTTCTACAGGATGATTATGGCCTCTGTGCCGACCTGTAGAGACGTCCTCCTGAGTGATCAGGTGAATGACAGGTGACATTGGGACCGGGCGAATAACTTTGCATCGTTATGGGAAATCCCTGAGGGGATCCATGGCGACACATCGCATTAATGCAACTGCTTTAACTCAGCCCCTGTGGTGCAGCAGTGTCATCAATAGCAATGTCCATGAACATAGAGTTGCAAGGAGGAGCTCAAAGCTCACAGAAAGACAGGGGCTCATTTGGATACCATTGAAATCCCATTGAAATAGGGAAATGTGCTAGCATCAGGATGGAACAGGATGGGAAGCTGAAATATACAGACAATAACCCCCCCCCATTTCAATCTGCTGCAGCGGGGTTGTAAAGCCAAAAGTGCCTTGGTGCCAAAAATGCGATTGATAAATAAAATGTTGGGGTGGTGTTGAGAAAGGAGGCACTTGATGGAGGAAAAGGGGCGGCCGGCATTAAATAGCCATGATGGCGCTGCTCATGTGTGAAACCATGGTAATGATATTCATCCTACCTGGTGATCAGCCACAGCAGGACGCGCTGCCTGCCTGCCTGCCCATGAATATTTCAAGGAAGGCGTCATAAAATCACATCTTTAGAATCACAGATTAATGCACAGGGGACACAAGGGGCTGAAAATGGAAGAGATGGGAGGGCGTGAATGTGTGTGTGCGCATACGTGTGTGGGTCCGTCTCTAGGAAATAGATCCTTTATATCCGGATTGGCTTTTGTGCCAGAGCGTTTCAGTGAGAGGAACAGCACAGTAACGTCCTCATTTGTATTTCACAAGACTTTGGCATAAAATAAACAAGGAATACATTTACATGAGTGCCTCCACGCTCCACACAGCAGTAGTTATCAGAGCCAATTCACACCCACCCATTCTCGGTCTCTCTCCTCCAGACTTAATCGACTTTTTCCAGATATGGCTGGCTTTTTAACATTTTTACCCTGGAATTCATGGAGAGGAGGCTGCAGGGAGATAAAGGGGAGTTCAATCTATGTATGTTTGCGTGGCTGTTGCTGCAGTGACTTTCTCCCACGCTGCATTCTGCCTTGTCACTGGGTCACATCCAAGAGAGCAGAGCAGAGTGTGTGCTGGAGGGTGTGGCGCGCTAATTAGTGGGAGTGGATGCAAACACTGTATAACTCAAAGTCAACACCAGAGGGCCAAGAAGACGCACAGAGACCATCCACGCCTCAACTGCCACCCTCTCTCCCTATGTACCCCCCCCCCCCCACCTTTACCCTCCTAAATAAATAAATAAATAGTGTTGAGTGCTGTTTTGAAATTGGGGTGGAATAAATTCTCTGACAGCTGGGTGTTTGTATTTCAACACCCTCCCATCGAATCATGTCCGTCAGGCCCATAACCCACAGCCATGAGCTGAGAAAGCTACTTCGCATGCTAATGCGCAGATGTGGCCTACCAGGCTATATGAGAAGATAACATGAGTCATGCACGCTCAGTGTTGTGAAGACAATGTGGTTGTTGCCCTACAAGAAAGAGAACACCCAGAGATAAGATAACGGTTGCAGTGTTTCAATTTTTGTAATGTCATGCTCATTCACTGATCGAATTGGAGTAAGACAGTGATATCTCAGCTTGCCTGGAGAATTGTAGTGTATTAACAGTGTATTACTTAAACGACGGTGGAATAATTCAGCCCTCTATGAATTGACACAGCTGAAATAAAGAAATGTGAACATCCTAGCCAGCATCATTGTCTGCATTGGGAATTGATGAGCAGCTCTGTTCCCCATAAAATGGGATTGAGTTGCTGTTTTCCTCATGAAATATTGAAATGAGTCAGAAACACTAAGTATGGGTGTCTGTGTGTGCACCACATGGACAAATAAGACATCCAGTTTAGGTGTTGCAGAGATAAGGAAACAATCAAGCCAGAAGCCCTCTCAGCCTTCGTCAGAACATAATCGTTACAAACCCTGAAACCAAGAGCATCCCCCCTAGGATTTCCCCTCAATTCTGCCTATAGACAGACAGAGGGCGGAGGGATACAGAGAGCGAGGTGGCTCCAAAACTACTCTAACACAAATACAGAACAGTAAGGGGAATCCCTACTTTCTCACTTACTCCTAAACCATTCTAAAGAGAATGACAGACACAGAGACAGAGGCAAGAGGAGCCGGCGAGGTAGATGTATTTAGCGAAACTTAGGAAATACCTTAATCCCACTAAGAAATATCTTTGCACACACATACTTTTTCTTTCTCCTAACACAATGGATCCAATGTCCTCAATACCCAGAACAGGGAACTTGGTTTATTTTAATGCAGCCTGTAAAAAAGATCCCTCTCTCCCTCACTTCCTAACTTGCTGTCTCATCCTTTCCCCCTTTCGTTTCAAACCATTTCTTTCCACTTCCTGTTCATTTATCTGTTTGTTCTGCTGCCTCCATTGTTTGTGCGACTCTGAATGCCAGCTCCCCAGACGTGTTCGTAAAGCCAGGGGCCATGAGGCTGTGTAGGCACAAAAATCATCATTTATTATGCACCACAGCAGCCCTGGCCTAAATCCACAGCCCCTCCTCCTCCAGTTGAATCCCCCCACAGTCGCGGCATACTCAGCTTCAGAAAACCAATAGGCCATCATCACCATGTGGCTCCGGCTCCTGAGTGACATGTAGCTGAGTGTGACTCCCTCATACAGAACACGCTGCTTCTCCTCCTCATTTCCAACGGCATACTGAGTGTAGAGGTACTGAACGTACAGGTAGTATAGAATAGTAGCACGACATGATGCATCCTAAGCCATTGTGACAGGACAAAAGGTAGTAGGAAAGACACCCCGCTGTGATGTCACTAATCCCAGCCTGCCCTAGACCAATCGTATTTACGTAACTGACAGCGACAGACGAGTCATGAGGTAGATTGTGTCAGTCAGTCCTCTCATCTGTGTGATAGTGTGAGTTGGGGATTAAACAGATATCCCCTCTCTGGATAAGAAGGGCAAGACGGATAAAAGACACTTGCAAGTAAGTCTTGCAAATTGGGGCGGCAGGTAATGTAGCCCAGTGTTGAACCATTGAACCAGTAACCGAAAGGTTGATGGGTCGAATCCCTCCACTGGCAAAGTGAAAATCTGTCGTTCTGCCCCTGAACAAGGCAGTTTAACCCACTGTTCCCCTCCCCCGGTCAGCCATCATTGTGAATAAGAATTTGTTCTTAGACTGACTTGCCTAGTTTAAATAAAGGTTAAAAAAATAAAATAATAGGATTCTGGATATCTGACCTCAGGGCTGCTGACCCTTAACTCTTAGATGTTCAATCGCCCGCTGTATCTAATCGCCAAGTCTCGCCCATCTGTCGATGACGACAAAAGATACTATAGTCCGGGAGTCGGGTCTACAGTGACAAGCGCTCCAACTGTCATGCAGCGCAGAGAGAGATTTTAATAACCCCTATGACACAGATGTGATGTGATAATGACAGAGAACCCGGAGTCAAGATCCCATCGCTGTAAAGGAACCCGACTTCATAAAACACATAAATCAACCAATCAGAGACACACAAACTTGACACGGGATGATGCAATGAAGACCATGATGGTACTGAAGACATCCAATTGTATATTCCCCTATATTCATTATTCTGTTTCTATATAAGGACTGGAGAGGAGTACCTGGTAGAACTAATACCGCCTCCCATACATTATGATGTAAGCTTTTTTGTCTCTGGTACCAATCTCTGCCTTAACCTCTTGTCTCCATGTTGGCTGTTCCCGCTG
The DNA here is from genome assembly GCF_034236695.1 of Oncorhynchus nerka. NCBI lineage: Eukaryota > Metazoa > Chordata > Actinopteri > Salmoniformes > Salmonidae > Oncorhynchus > Oncorhynchus nerka. The sequence continues at coordinate 41,820,459 of NC_088402.1, forward strand.
AGTGATCTCTGATTCGAGGGATTGAGTCTTCATCCGCGGTCCAGTCTACCCCTGACATCCCTACAACTCCTCTCACACTCAGCAGAGAGAGGATAAAGACAGACAGGCCCTTAGAGAGAACAAAGAAACCTTGGCATTAATACCTCCACTGAAGTGTCATCTAAATGTCAGACTGTGGCTTAGTAATTCTATTAACAGCCTCATAAAACTTCAGCAATGATTATAGCTTTCGTCTTGGAATGTGTGAGTCGTGGATATTGTGATGAATGTCTACGCAGCTCAATCTAAACCAAGAACAAGTCTCTATGAGTCAGTTTGTTGCAGGTGTCATGAATATGTCTTTAATAAGGATTTGATTTGTGATGAAATGAACTGTAAGGGTCGACAATGGCATAAATACCCCAGGACCATTCTGTCCCAATGAAGCACTTGACCTCCTATCCATCTTTCTCTCCTCCTCCAGACAGAGCTACAGTGTCCCATTGTTCCCCACACTGCTACCCATCCTTCTAACTTTAGGCCAGTTCATGGCCAATCGCTGTCCTTAACACACTGACACAGCTAGGAGATCACCATGACTACTTTCCTCCTTTGACAGAGGAAGAGGCCAATCGGTCAACACCGGAGAAAACAGAAAGGTTCATGCGATGAAGCAGAGGTTGAAAAAAAAAGAAAAGAGAACCAGAGAGCAAGAGTTTAAGAGCGAGCTAGCGAGAGGAAGAAGTGAGAGAGAAGACGGTCTTGAAAGGAACAGAGAGATAAAGAAACGGAAAAAGAAAGGGGGGCAAGAAGCTAGGTTACAAAGCTGCGGCTTTCATCAGCTCTGCAATTGAGCCTGAAATCACCCTATATTCAAAGTTAACGCCAAACTTTCTTCCCTCTCTCTCCTCCCCTCTTCATCTCTCTCCTCCTAATCTCTGTCCGTCTCTCCCTGGAGGAGATGAAAGGGACAGGCCAACCCATTCCCAGGTTATGAATATTTAAGTCCCGCTCTTGTTTATAGCCGGGGCCTTTGAAGACATTCACCCGTCCTCCTTCCGTCCTCCACCCCGACCCGCACCTTCACCCCATCCGATCGTCTGTTTTTTATTACCCGCACACAGTCATTTCATCACCCCTCCTCCCTCCCTCCCTCCCTCCCAACCACCCCTCCCTCCCCCTGATCTCATGTCATCCTTCCTTCCGGCGTCTCAGACCCGGGCCGATATTAAAACCGTTTTCCATCCAGTGGTCCGGCCTGGGGCAGCTGGGATTGTCTATAGCGCCATGCAGGCCGCAGGTGTAGGAGAGATATTAGAAAAGGGTTGTTATTATCTTCGATTCAAATCGGCTCTGGGACAGCTGCCAGCATTTTGGTTCATGTGCCGTTCAGGCGACATTTGGCGAGAAAAAGCCACTCAAAATTGCAAATATCGTCTGTAATACGGACTGTTACGTGATATTGTCCCCCTCATTTCAAATGCAACATCTTTGCCTGAATGTCATTTCAGGAGATGGGTCCATTTCCGTGAGGACAGCAGCGTGTTTGAAACGGTAGCACGACCTTAATTTGATGCTCCTGGCTAACCAATTGTAATGATCTCTCTACCTCGTAGAGACCGAGGCCAGAGGTGCCAGAGCCTGAATGAATTACTTCTGATGAGGGGCAAATGCCGGATACCGAATTCCTAAAGGGAAGCAATGAGCGGGGCTTCTGAAATTCCCATCTCAATCCAGCTCTCTCGCTCAGCCTATTTCCATGGAAATTAAACCATGAAAGCTTGTCGTTCTATTTCCAAGAGCAGGCCTGTTTATTCCCAAGCGAACCTAGAACCAAGTAGAGCTGTGGACACAGCGACTAGAACCGTTATAGAACCCCACGCAGAACCAGATAAGGTAAGGAAGATGTGAACAACATCATACCAAATAATGGATTCCATTCATTTTCAGACACCGACTGTAAACTACCAGTGTGGAGTGAATTAGTGCATTCGGTCCTATCCAGTTGTCATGTGAAATGCAGTACGACACGCTTAATGGAGTTAAGAATGTACCGCGAGCTCACGCCACGTCGATCTTGACATTTTCGCAGATGGAGCCATCCAAAAAATATTGTTTGTAAGGCTCAATCGGTTTGCACATTGTCAAGGAGGGCGATCAAGTGTGTTGGGAAGCAAAGGATTACTGGTTCGAGCCCAGTATGGGGCATTTGGACAGTGGTGGAAGCTGCTGTTATCAGCATGCTGGACCCCCGGTTACAGCGGTGTTGTGGCTGGAACCAATTGGTACCTCTTGGATGGTGCAACGTTGTCAAGGAGGGTGGACAAGTGTGTTGGGAAGCAGGTGATAACTGGTTCAAGCCCCAGTATTGGGCGTTGTCGTGGAAATTCATACTGAGAGAGACTGTCATTTCTTCAAACAATCATATTTATTTAACGATGATTGATTATTGCAATAATTAAGACCAGCAGCCTACCCTTTACAGACCATGCTGTTTCTTATATACCTGATTCCAAGATGGCTCAGTAGCTGGTTCAACCCCTCCCATTTAGATTGGGGGGCTCCAGAAGCCACTTTGGGTTTATCCTGTGGTCATCTGCCACAGCAATAAAAATGCTTGTTCTATTCCTTCAGGCTACTATCTCTATCTCGAGTCACACACACAATGCCGCCCCAATCAAACCGGAGACATATGTCTCACATGCACCACTAATCATAGAATGGAATGTGGCTGCTTGTTTTTTTTTATCACCAAGCCATCTCTTAAACAGTTGCCAGACCAAGCTTCACAAACTCCTCTCACTTCAATCAGAAGTAAAAGAGAGAGTTCTAAGAACCCTGCTCTATTGCATAGGACAACCATTTGGTGCATAAACATTATAACGTCATCGTGTAACTCTGCTACCACAGCAGTCAGACAGTGGAGGACGCTAAGCTGTTAGCAGCACACTGACCCCTATTACACACGCACACACATTATCCTTGTACATGCACGCACATAGACATTTTCATGTACACTCTCTTCCTCTGTCTTGCTCAATCTGCTTTCGCCTCTCTGCCGCTCTGCCTCTCTGCCTCGCTCTCTCATATATATATATATATAAATACAAGGTGTAACATCTTTATTTAAGGCTTGGGCAATCTGCTACTGGTACTCTATGTATACAGTGCCTTCGGGATGTACTCAGACCCCTCAACTTTTTCCACATTTTGTTAAATTACAGCCTTATTCTAAAATGGATAAAATGGTTGTTGTTTTTCTCATCAATCGACACACAATACCCCACAATAACAAAGCAAATACAGGTTTTTAAAATAAAAAAACATATATATATTTTTTTACATAAGTATTCAGACCCTTTACTCAGTACGTTGTTGAAGCACCTTTGGCAGCGATTACTGCTTCTAGTCTTCTTGGGTATGACGCTACAAGCTTGGCACACCTGTATTTGGGTAGTTTCTCCCATTCTTCTCTTCAGATCATATGAAGCTCTTTCAGGTTGGATGGGGAGCGGTAATGCCCAGATACTTTCAGGTTTGATCGTGTTCATGCCCGTCTTTGGCTAGGCCAATCAAGGACTTTCAGAAACGTGTCCCAAAGCCACTCCTGTGTTGTCTTGGCTGTGTGCTTAGGGTCGTTGTCCTGTTGGAAGTTGAACCTTTGACCCAGCCTGAGGTCCTGAGCGCTCTGGAGCAGGTTTTCATCAAGGATCTCTCTGTACTTTGCTCCTTTCATATTTCCCTTGATCCTGACTAGTCTCCCAGTCCCTGCCACGGAAAAACATCCCCACGGCATGATGCTGCCACTACCATGCTGCAGAGGTGGTTGTTCTTCTGGAAGGTGCTCTACGGACAACTCCTTCGACCTCATGGCTTGGTTTTTGCTCTGACACGCACTGTCAACTGTAGGACCTTATATAGACACGTGCGCCTTTCCAAATCATGTCCAATCGATTGAAACATCAAGGATGATCAATGGAAACAGGATGCACCTGAGCTCAATTTCGAGTCTCATAGCAAAGGGCCTGAATACTCATGTAAATAAAGGTATCTGTTTTTAATATTTAATAAATGTGCAAATATTTCTAAAAACCTGTTTTCACTTTGTCAATATGGGGTATTGTGTGTAGATTGCTGGGGATTTTTTTTATTTTATTGAATCCATTTTAGAACAAGGCTGTAAGGTAACAACAGGTGGAGAAAGTCAAGGGGTCTGAATACTTCCCGAATGCACTGTACCTCCCCATTCGTATTATCGTGTTAGTTACTGTTAACTGTTTTATTCTCATTATTATTTAAACGATGCATCAATTGTTAAAGCAAGCATTTTACTGTAAAGTCTACACCAGTTGTATTCGGTGTGTGTGATAAATAAAATGTGAATAATAATCCCTGGTGTACAGACAGCATTAGGAGACACTGATCTCAGAACAGCATGTACAATTCTAAGGACCAGTGATTATGTGACTACGGATCGTTATGCTCCACTCTTTCACACGGCACTGGGAATATATCGTCAGTGAGATGAGAGGCAGTGGTGATGTAAGCACAGAACACACAGACACACAGGTGCTCACACACACACACACACACGCGCGCGCAAACACACTAATCCATAGTGCCAGGTCCCCCCAAATCTCACTTAGGGCCCCTAAAAGGCTAGGGCCAGCCCTAAGTGTGGGGTAATTAAACACAATGATTACTTAGCCCACTCACGGCCTCTGGATCCTCTCCCATTATTGGCTCTGGACACAATTAGAACCGATTGATCACCTAGCCTGGGGACTGGTGCTAAGGGATATTCAGTGGTTTTCGTAATGTTGTTGGTATGTGTTTCTAGGTGAGCATGTGTGTCTTAATGGGGTGTTCTGTGTTGGCACACATGAGTGTGTTTCTGTTACTGTTTGCGTGTGTTTATGTGTGAGTGGGCATACATATGTGCATGCCTACGGGTATGCATGTATGGGTGCATGAGTGTGTATGTATGTGTGTGTGTGTGTGTGTCAGTGTGTTTCTGTCTGGGCTGCGGGCCCACTCCCATCAGTGCTCATCTCCCAGAGAGAGCTCCTTATAAAGGTCTGGGAGTCTATACAACACACACACACTCCGGTCCAATCTGACACATTTCCTCAGGGCAAGGGATGAAAAGAATATTTAAACGCACGGCCGTCTGATGCACGCTCATGCATATTTCATCCTGCTAAGCTCACACTGATACCATAAAGCAGATTAATTGGACATTTACTCAGACATTAATCGATTTGGAAAATATATATCCACATGACACTCTTGCTCTCTTCTGCTCTATCTCTCTTCTAAGTCTTACACGCTATATCTTTCTCTCCAAGGATTTACAAAACAAAAATCTATGCTTGAAGTTTTCCCTGTGATGTAACATGTCCGATACTTTTGGGGGTAACTTAGGAGAGCTGTGTGTGTGTGTGTGTCTGTGTGTCTGTGAGTGATTTGGAGTGTTCCTCTGGGTGGCTCCTCCCAATCAGGCCGCAAAGTGAACCTGTCAGAAAGTGGTAGAAGAGAGTGAAAGAGAGGAGAGACGAGAGGGAGAGAGGAGAGAGTGTGTTTATACACCTGGGTGTTGTGTGGAGCAGCCGAGGTAAAAAAAAAAGTTTTGCTGGAGGGCATAGCAGTAGTGATACCCTGATGCCATTACCTGGTGGGAAGGCGGTTTACAGCAATATGGGGCAGCACTGGGCACAAACTCGTTAAGTCAACGTTGTTGCAACGTAATTGTGACGTGGAATCTACGTGGAAAATGCATCCAAAAATCAACAAAATATCTGACACTGTGTTCCCACTTGAACATTGGTGTGCTTTTAGATGGTTGAAAGTGTAGAATAATGTAGTCTATTGTACTTACTACCATTACTTTTAGTAGATATTAACGAGACTTGGACTTGCCATTCGTAGTGTTATCAAAGAGATAATATATTACAAAACTATAATTGTTAGGTAAGTAAAATTGGGGGAAATTGAGGCTGCAGGGATTCACCATAGATTCATGTTAGTCTACTTCTGTTAAAACAGAAACGTTACTGTAGGAAATGAAATATATCTTCCGGTATGCAATTCTAAAGTATTACCAGCTAACATGCAATCTTCACATTAGACACTTACTGTTGATGCGTATTCACATTTTCTGTCTTCGTATTACAATACATCATGCTTACTTTTACCTACATCCTATATACTCCCAGTACAAACATATGACAAATCAAATCAAATCAAATTGTATTTGTCACATACACATGGTTAGCAGATGTTAATGCGAGTGTAGCGAAATGCTTGTGCTTCTAGTTCAGACAATGCAGTAATAACCAACAAGTAATCTAACTAACAATTCCAAAACGACTGTCTTATACACACAAGTGTAAGGGGATAAAGAATATGTACATAAAGATATATGAATGAGTGATGGTACAGAGCGGCATAGGCAAGATGCAGTAGATGGTATCGAGTACAGTATATACATACGAGATGAGTATGTAAACAAAGTGGCATAGTTAGTGGCTAGTGATACATGTATTACAGAAAGATGCAGTAGATGATATAGAGTACAGTATATACGTATACATATGAGATGGATAATGTAGGGTATGTAAACATTATATTAGGTAGCATTGTTTAAAGTGGCTAGTGATATATTTTACATCATTTCCCATCAATTCCCATTATTAAAGTGGCTGGAGTTGAGTCAGTGTGTTGGCAGCAGCCACTCAATGTTAGTGGTGGCTGTTTAACATTCTGATGGACGTGAGATAGAAGCTGTTTTTCAGTCTCTCGGTCCCAGCTTTGATGCACCTGTACTGACCTCGCCTTCTGGATGATAGCGGGTTGAACAGGCAGTGGCTCGGGTGGTTGTTGTCCTTGATGATCTTTATGGCCTTCCTGTAACATCGGGTGGTGTTGGTGTCCTGGAGGGCAGGTAGTTTGCCCCCGGTGATGCGTTGTGCAGACCTCACTACCCTCTGGAGCAGAGCCGTACCAGGCGGTGATACAGCCCGCCAGGATGCTCTCGATTGTGCATCTGTAGAAGTTTGTGAGTGCTTTTGGTGACAAGCCGAATTTCTTCAGCCTCCTGAGGTTGAAGAGGCGCTACTGCGCCTTTTTCACGATGCTGTCTGTGTGGGTGGACCAATTCAGTTTGTCTGTGATGTGTATGCCGAGGAACTTAAAACTTGCTACCCTCTCCACTACTGTTTCATCGATGTGGATAGGGGGTTGTTCCCTCTGCTGTTTCCTGAAGTCCACAATCATCTCCTTAGTTTTGTTGACGTTGAGTGTGAGGTTATTTTCCTGACACCACACTCCGAGGGCCCTCACCTCCTCCCTGTAGGCCGTCTCATCGTTGTTGGTAATCAAGCCTACCACTGTTGTGTCGTCCGCAAACTTGATGATTGAGTTGGAGGCGTGCGTGGCCACGCAGTCGTGGGTGAACAGGGAGTACAGGAGAGGGCTCAGAACGCACCCTTGTGGGGCCCCAGTGTTGAGGATCAGCGGGGTGGAGATGTTGTTGCCTACCCTCACCACCTGGGGGCGGCCCGTCAGGAAGTCCAGTACCCAGTTGCGCAGGGCGGGGTCGAGACCCAGGGTCTCGAGCTTGATGACGAGCTTGGAGGGCACTATGGTGTTAAATGCCGAGCTGTAGTCGATGAACAGCATTCTCACATAGGTATTCCTCTTGTCCAGATGGGTTAGGGCAGTGTGCAGTGTGGTTGAGATTGCATCGTCTGTGGACCTATTTGGGCGGTAAGCAAATTGGAGTGGGTCTAGGGTGTCAGGTAGGGTGGAGGTGATATGGTCCTTGACTAGTCTCTCAAAGCACTTCATGATGACGGAAGTGAGTGCTACGGGGCGGTAGTCGTTTAGCTCAGTTACCTTAGCTTTCTTGGGAACAGGAACAATGGTGGCCCTCTTGAAGCATGTGGGAACAGCAGACTGGGATAGGGATTGATTGAATATGTCCGTAAACACACCAGCCAGCTGGTCTGCGCATGCTCTGAGGGCGCGGCTGGGGATGCCGTCTGGGCCTGCAGCCTTGCGAGGGTTAACACGTTTAAATGTTTTACTCACCTCGGCTGCTGTGAAGGAGAGGCCGCATGTTTTGGTTGCAGGCCATGTCAGTGGCACTGTATTGTCCTCAAAGCGGGCAAAAAAGTTATTTAGTCTGCCTGGGAGCAAGACATCCTGGTCGGTGACGGGGCTGGTTTTCATTTTGTAATCCGTGATTGACTGTAGACCCTGCCACATACATACCTCTTGTGTCTGAGCCGTTGAATTGAGATTCTACTTTGTCTCTATACTGACGCTTAGCTTGTTTGATTGCCTTGCGGAGGGAATAGCTACACTGTTTGTATTAGGTCATATTTCCGGTCACCTTGCCCTGATTAAAAGCAGTGGTTCGCGCTTTCAGTTTCACACGAATGCTGCCATCAATCCACGGTTTCTGGTTTGGAAATGTTTTAATCGTTGCTATGTGACTCCCTATACTCTGTTAAACCATTCTCCTTATACCAAAGACTGGGAATGTGATGCACTTGTAGTGTGTGTGTGTGTGTGTGTGTGTGTGTGTGTGTGTGTGTGTGTGTGTGTGTGTGTGTGAAGTCTTAAACATCTGCCTACGAGGGAACGGAAATAAATGAATTTCAAAAAACCTCTCCTCCTCTTTTCCTCCTCTCCCCCTGTTCCTAGTGAGAGCGGTCCATTCCTGAGTTTTCTGCCTGATGTAAAATGTCCAATACTTCTGGGGGTATATATATTAGAATGAACAAAAATATAAACGCAACAATTTCAAAGATTTTACTGAGTTACAGTTCACATAAGGAAATCAGTCAATTGAAATACATTCATTAGGCCCTAATCTATGGACTTCACATGATTGGGAATACAGATATGCATCTGTTGGTCACGGATAGCTTTTTTTTTTTAAAGTAGGGGTGTGGATCAGGAAACCAGTCAGTATTTGGTGTGACCACCATTTGCCTCGTGCAGCACAAGTTGAGCAGGCTGTTGATTGTGGCCTATGGAATGTTGTTCCGCTGTGTGAAGTTGCTGGATATTGGCGGGAACTGGAACATGGTGTTGTACATGTCGATCCAGAGCATCCCAAACATGCTCAATGGGTGACATGCCTGGTAAGCATGCAAGCCATGGAAGAAATGGGATATTTCCAGCTTAAAGGAATTGTCTACAGATCCTTGAAACATGGGGCCGTGCATTATCATGCTGAAACATGAGGTGATGGCACGACATTGGGCCTCAGGATCTTGTCATGTTATCTCTGTGCAATTTTGTTTGTTGTCCGTAGCTTTTGCTGCCCATACCATAACCCCACCGCCACCACGAAGTACTCTGTTCACAACGCTGACATCGGCAAACTGCTTGCCCACACAACCCCATACACTCTGTCTGCCATCTGCCTGGTACAGGATTCGTCCATGAAGAGCACACTTCTCCAGCGTGCCGTGATCATCGAACGGGAGCATTTACCCACTGAAATCAATTAGGACGCCGGATGCTCCCATTCGATGACCACTGACACACATTTGCTGATGTTAATGTTGTGAACAGAGTGCTTCATGGTGGCAGTGGGGTTATGGCATAGGCAGCAAAAGCTACGGACAATGAACACAATTGCACTGTACCGATGGCAATTTGAATGCACAGAGCACTCACGTCTGTAGCCATGAAGTGCTTTGAAAGGCTGGTAATGGCTCACATCAACACCATTATCCCAGAAACCCTAGACCCACTCCAATTTGCATACCGCCCCAACAGATCCACAGATGATGCCATATCTATTGCACTACACACTGCCCTTTCCCACCTGGACAAAAGGAACACCTATGTGAGAATGTTATTCATTGACTACAGCTCAGCGTTCAACACCACAGTGCTCTCAAAGCTCATCACTAAGCTAAGGACCCTGGGACTAAACACCTCCCTCTGCAACTGGATCCTGGACTTCCTTATGGGCCGCCCCCCAGGTGGCAAGGGTAGGTAACAACACATACGTCACGCTGATCCTCAACACAGGGGCCTCTAAGGGGTGCATGATCAGCCCCCTCCTGTCCTCCCTGTTCATTCATGACTGCACGGCCAAGCACGACTCCAACACGATCATTAAGTTTGCCAAAGACACAACAGTGGTAGGCCTGATCACCGACAACGATGAGACAGCCAATAGGGAGGAGGTCAGAGACCTGGCCGTGTGGTGCCAGGACAACAACCTCTCCCTCAACGTGACCAAGACAAAGGAGATGATTGTGGACTACAGGAAAAAGAGGACTGAGCACGCCCACATTCTCATTGACGAGGCTGCAGTGGAGCAGGTTGAGAGCTTCAAGTTTCTTGGTGTCCACATCACCAACAAACTAACATGGTCCAAGCACACCAAGACAGTCATGAAGAGGGCACAACATTCCCCCTCAGGAGACTGAAAATATTTGGCATGGGTCCTCAGATCCTAAAAAGGTTCTATAGCTGCGCCATCGAGAGCATGGTTGCATCACTGCCTGGTATGGCAACTGCTCGGCCTCCGACCGCAAGGCACTACAGAGGGTAGTGCGAATGGCCCAGTACATCACTGGGGCCAAGCTCCCTGCCATCCAGGACCTCTATACCAGGCGATGTCAGAGGAAGGCTCTAAAAATTGTCAAAGACTCCAGCCACCCTATTCTGCTACCGCACGGCAAGCGGTACCGGAGCGCCAAGTCTAGGTCCAAGAGGCTTCTAAACAGCTTCTACCCTCAAGCCGTAAGACTACTGAACATCTAATCAAATGGCTACTCAGACTATTTGCATTGCCCCCCCCTCTTTTACACCGCTGCTACTCTATGTTGTTATCATTTATGCATAGTCACTTTAATAACTCTACCCACATGTACCCAGTGCATTGACTCTGTGCTGGTACTAAAAGTACCAGCATATAGTCTCGCTATTTTTATTTTACAGCTGCTCTTTAATTACTTTAAAAAAATATATATATATTTATCCGTTATTTTACCAGGTAAGTTGACTGAGAACACATTCTCATTTGCAGCAACAACCTGGGGAATAGTTACAGGGGAGAGGAGGGGGATGAATGAGCCAATTGTAAACTGGGGATTATTAGGTGACTGTGATGGTTTGAGGGCCAGATTGGGAATTTAGCCAGGACACCGGGGTTAACACCTCTACTTTTACGATAAGTGCCATGGGATCTTTAATGACCTCAGAGAGTCAGGACATCCGTTTAACGTCCCATCTGAAAGACGGCACCCTACACAGGGCAGTGTCCCCAATGACTGCCCTGGGGCATTGGGATATTGTTTTAGACCAGAGGAAAGAGTGCCTCCTACTGGCCCTCCAACACCACTTCCAGCAGCATCTGGTCTCCCATCCAGGAACTGATCAGGACCAACCCTGCTTAGCTTCAGAAGCAAGCCAGCAGTGGTATTGTTACTTTTATTTCTTATTCTTATCTGTATTTTTAGATTTTTGTAAACAAAAATGTAACTGCATTGTTGGTTAGGGGCTCGTAAGTAAGCATTTCACTGTGAGGTCTACCCACTGTTGTATTCGGCGCATTTGACTAATACAATTCGATTTTATATGAAATGTAGTCAGGTCACCATCCTGGTGAGGACGACGAGCAGGTAGATAAGCTTCCCTGAGATGGTTTCTGACAGTTTGTGCAGAAAATGATTTGGTTGTGCAAACCTACAATTTCATCCGCTGTCCGGGTGGCTGGTCTCAGACGATCCCGCAGGTGAAGAAGCGGGATGTGGAGATCCCGGGCTGGTATGGTGACACGTGGTCTGCGGTTGTGAGGGCGCTTGAACGTACTGACAAACTCTCTAAAACGACGTGGGAGGCAGCTTAGGGTAGAGAAATGAACCGAAAATTCTCTGGCAATTACATGCTCCCTCAAAACCTGAGACAGCTGCGGCATTTGGGTCGTGTGACAAAACTGCACATTTTAGAGACCCTTTTATTGTAGCTCCTGAAACATGGGATCAACACTTACAAGTCTTGTTTATATTTTTGTTCAGTACATGGTATAGGATTTGGAGCGTTATTCTGGGTGGTTCCCCCAATCAGTCAGACCTTGTGTAATGAAGGCCTGCATATTGTACCCAGGGCGACAGCCTGCTCTACGTCCTCACACCTCATTTGACTGATGGGGGGGGAATGTTCACATATTAATTCTGCTTCATTCACACTCTCGTTTCATGTGACTCAACCAGGGACAATGACTCTCTCTCTCTCTCTATTATCTCTTTATCTCTCTCCGTTTGTCTTTTTTCACACCTTTCTGTCGTGCTTTGTTTGTTATCTCCCCAAGTCTTTGTAATTTGGATGTCTGTTCATTGTCCATTTGGCGTGAATAGGTAAACACTTATGCTGCCAAACATTGACACACAAATAACTTACAAAGAAATAAATGAGGCTAGCTAGGTTTCCATGCACTTGGTGACAGATTGTCATGCGAATATTCTGAAATCCGCATAAAGGAAATATGCTCATTTTAGGACAGATGATGGGAAACACTATGTACATGAGCCTCTCAGGAGAGAGAAAATACTGAGGGGGAGACGAACGAGGAGTGTGTCTGAGTGAGTGAGTGAGTGAGTGAGTGAGTGAGTGAGTGAGTGAGTGAGTGAGTGAGTGAGTGAGAGAGTGAGAGAGATTGCCACTATCCCATGTAAGCCTACGGGAAGCATTGGAGTCAACATAGGACTGCGTCCCTGTGGAACACTTTCAACACCTTGCAGAGTCCATGCCCCTACGAATTGAGGCTTTTCTGAGGGCAAACTCAATATTATGAAAGTCTTCTTCATGTTTTGTACACTCAGTGGCCAGTTATCTATACAGTATATACTGCATATTCATACTGTATGTAGACTTGGGTAATAAGGAGCATGACAGAAAGGTCTGAAAAAAGGCACAGAGGGAGAATGAAAGAGCAAGAGAGAGGTGTGTGTGTGTGTGTGTGTGTGTGTGTGTGTGTGTGTGTGTGTGTGTGTGTGTGTGAGAGAGAACAAGAGAGAGATCCCATTTCCTCTCCATTCATCAATGTTCACCTTTCCACCTCCCACCCCTTATCTCCTCTCCTGTCAACTGAACAGCTTCACACTACTGATCTATATAGCGACCACTATATGCTCTGCCTACCCGTTATGCAACAGCTTAACCTAGAGATTTGGGCTTTGATAAAGGGGTGTTTGGTGGGGGGGGGGTGCAACTCAATATTAGGAAAGTTTTGTTTTGTTTTTAAGGTTTTGTACAGCCAACGTATATACAGTTTATTAGGTACACCACCCCGTTCACGAAAATGGTTCTCTCCTATACACAGTAAGTTACGTGACTTGCCATATAAAGTGACTTGCTATATAAAGCAGTGACTGGCCGCGATTTGTTATATAAAGCAGTCAAAGGCATTGAGGCATTCAGTGACTCTTCGATTGAATGTTAGAAATGACAAAACTAGTGACCTAAGTGACTTTGATAGTGGCACGCTGGTTCCAGTATCTCAGAAACGTCCTCTCGGGCTTTTCATGCACGACAGCGTCTAGTGTTTACCGAGAACGGACACAAACAGAAAACATCCAGTCAGCAGCAGTCCTGTGGGTGAAAACAGCTCGTTGTGGAGAGAGGTCAAAGGAGAATGGCAAGAATCGTGCAAGCTGACAGGCAGGCCACAGACAGGCAAATAATGGCGCAGTACAACAGTGGTGCGCAGAACGGCATCTCAGAATGCACAACTCATCGGTCCTTGTCATCGATGGGCTATTGCAGCAGACGACCACACCGCGTTCCACTCCTATCAGCTAAAAACAAGAAGAAGCAGCTCCAGTGGGCACACGATCACCAACACTGGACAATTGAGGAGTGGAAAAACATTGCCTAGTCTGACAAATTCCGGTTCCTGTTGCGCCATGCTGATGGCAGAGTAGGGACTTGACGTAAGCAGCATGAGTAAATGGCTCCATCCTGCCTGGTGTCAACGGTACAGGCTGCTGGCGGTGTGGGGAATGTTTTCCTGGCGTACATTAGGTCTATTGATACCAATTGAGCAATGTTTTCTTGCCCCAAAGAATTCAGGCTGTTCTGGATGCAAGATGGGTGTGCCTAATAGACTGGCCACTGAGTGTATAGATATACTGCATATACGCATTGTATGTAGACTTGGGGAGATAACAAACAGGCATGACAGAAAGGTCTGAAAAAAGGCAGAGAGAAAGATCTGAAAAAAGTCAGAGAGTGAGTGAGAGAGGAATACTGAAGGGTGTTTAGAGGGTATGGTATGGGAGAATAAGATGTGATATTGTTACGGTTAATTAATATTCGTGTGAGGTCATCTATTACAGGGGAACAGGCAAGCCATGAGAGACATCCTAATGGTACCTGTCACAGAGAGAGAGAGCGCGAGGGAGGGGGATAGAGAGATGAGAGGGAAGGAGAGAGGGAGGTAGAAAGGAAAGGAGAGGGAACGGGAGACGGAGAGAGAGAGAGAAAGAGAAGGAAAGAGAATAAGTCAGAAGGGGGAGGAAGGGAGAGACGAGGGGTAGAGTTAGGGTAGCAGTGCAGAATGAATGAACAAATGAGAATGGATAATTAACGCATGCAATCCCATAGGGGTAGGATGGAATAGAGGATGGAGAGGATGGGGGGACTGATAGCGATGTTACCACAGCCAGCTCTCCACACCAGAACCACACTCCTCAAATTAAGTATTTTACTCCCACTGTAACTCTATGGTAGGGATGTAAGGGAGGTGAGCAGAGATCACTGATTATCTGACCTGATCTTCTGTCTAGTGTTTCCACTGGACTTTATCTATCTAAAAGGCATTTCTTCACAGTGACTGGGACACACACACTTCGTCCCAAAATGGTGCCCTTTTCCCTGGATAGTGCCCTATGAGCCCTGGTCAAAAGTAGGGCACTGTAAAGGAAAAGAGATGCCATTTGGAAGCAAAACATTAGGTAGATAACACTAGGGATGACAGGATGTGTCCTTAGCATGAATGGTCCATCATTGATTATGCGCAAAGACAATTTCCCTCTCTGAGTGGTCGTCAATACGGACAGTTGTAGGACAAGACGATAAAACAGAAAGGAATGCGCACACACACGCACACACACACACATGCGCACACACGCACACACACGCGCACACACACACACACCAAAAGAGAATCACTCTGAGAAAGTACACTGTACAGAGCGTATGCATTTCTCCAGTTCTCGTCTCTACTGGAGCTTTGCGAGTTCTTCCCAGTGACTCCTAAGATAACAATGGGCCAATTATACCCTAATTACATAAGATAACTAGTTCAATACATTCCACTGGTCCAATTTCTCTTTAATTGTTCCAATTAGATTCAATTATATTTAGCTGTGGACATTTTAAATGAAGGCTCAAATCATTCCATAGTAGATGCATATGGTAAATCCCAATGCATACATACATGCACGCGCATACACATACACACGTGTATGTGACCAATAAAATTGGATTTGATTTGACTTAAAATATTTGATTTGAATCCACAAATCACATTACACTCGAGAAGGATTCAAACGTTTCTAAGGACACGGATATATGGACACTTATGGATACAGATAGCACCTTGTTCTCCACACAGCAAGGCTCCCCATGACCGCTGAAACAGAGCAGTACCTCGCTAGCTACTCTGCCTTTGCAGGCCTGCAATCTGAAGGCCACGTACTGTCAGCCCCTGTACATGACTGAGACTCCTGGATATCAACAACAAAAGCTTGCACTGATAACCAAGGCTGTTCAGGCATGACACAAGGGGATGGTATTTCGGTACCTCCATGCAAGAGTGAAAAGAGCAACCTACTCCCAAAATGAGCACTTCAATCTGGCCTCACAACAACAATATGTGGCATATTTGGCATACAAGAAAACACTTCATCGTCATCATCAGGTATCTAGCCGCTGGTTTAAATGGCATATTCTCGTCTTCCACACGACTGCTTCCTGCACGCTTCTCTCCATCTCTGGCGGAAGTGCGACGCCACTTCCACACCCGCTCCTTCCTTCCTCCCTCCCTCCCGACACAACAGCAGAAGGTGGCTCGGCGTTGCCAGCAGTGATAAATATGGGCCTAATTAAAAGGCTCTTTGATAGCTCTCCGTTGCCTTTTTAATCTCCCCCTCCTCAATTAGACTTGTCATTTACCCACCGCTCCTTCTCCTCTCCTGCAGGCAACCGCCATTCCATCGACCCAGCAAACAAACCCAATGGGCGACCTTTTGGAGAGAGAAAAATAAAATAGGAGCGAGAGAGAAGAAGAGAGGAGGAACGTGAGCCGTTTTGGCTGATGCCGAATGGGGGCCGGGGGATTTGTGTGGGTTTCATTTGGGCGAGCTCATCTAACGCTCTATCATGTCCAGACGGGAGGAGAGAGGAGGTGTAGAGAGGGAGGGGAAGAGAGAGAGAGACGTTAATATAGAAACAAGGAGAGCGGAAGAGAGAGAGCGAGGGAGAGAGAGAGAAATAGAATAATAAGAGAGAGACGGGATAGAGAGGTGGAAAAAGATGAGGTGGGGACTGGGAGAAACGTAGAAAAGAGAGAGAGAGAGAGCGGGTCAATATTTACTGTGGTGAGTGTGATCGGAATGAGAATGAGCTGAGAGGAACTAGGTGAGGTGTAATTAAGGAGCTGAGAGGTTGGTCGGGACATTGAGTGACCAGCTACTTTCTCTTCATTCTCTCTCTATCCCATTTCACTCTGTCCGTCTCGCTCACTCCCTCCATCTTTATTTCCTTCTCTCTGTCTGCCAGCCCTCCCCATTTTCTTTCACTGTTATATTTTTTTCCCTTGTCGTCTTTCAGACCTTCGTTATATCTGGTCTGTACGCTCCCTTCCTTGTACTAAGCCTTCTCACAGTGTCAGTCAATGAGGAGTCGCAAAGTGTCCCTGATTCAATTCACACAGCCCTGACTCTCTGACACTTGACTCACCCTGGGCCCTAATAATAACCCTTCTAGTTGACTCATGGGCACAATTTGAAGAATATTTCAGACACATTAACACACACGCGCACACACATAGCTGGACTGGTTAGGGAATGGGCATAAGGGTAGGACCTGTTAGAGCGAGGATTCTGCCGACTGGACTTTACCCCACAAGTTTTGAAAGGCCAAGTGGAGTAAAAAAACGTTTTTTTTCTTCTGTGTTTTACATAAAGTTCCAAACTATGAGATAGGAACAATACAGTAAAATTGTGAAAATGATAATGCCCTTTTAGTGTAAGAGCTGTTTGAAATTTCAGCCTGTTTTGGTGGGATGGAGTTTTGGCCTTCCTGGTGACGTCACCAAGCAGCAAATTAGTTAATAGACCAATAAGAAAGAGACTTCCAAAGCTTTCTACAATAACATGTCATTTTCATTTTTTCCCTCCCCACTAAGACCACTCCTAGCAAAATTATTCCTTGAAAAATTGCTTGTTGCTATTTAAAAAAAATATAAAAAAATAATTGAAAACAATCACAGTAAGGTACTTAATTGTTAACCGGAATGATTTGATATTGAGATACAAACGGCTGCATTGCGCCTTTAATGAGTTCCGTCTGTTCTTCTGTCTCGACTCAAATGAGGGATAACGATGATCTTCGCCTCATGAATATTCCATAAAAGTACAATTCTGCGTATAATTTGGTGGTTTGAAAACGCTATTAATTATAAGCAATTGTATCATCGTAAACAGGCTTGTCTTGCTTTACCAACACACACACACACACAGCCCCCAAATGCATACGAAAAACACTGAACTGTGGAGTTTCTGTCACTCCCACACACAGACAATAGAGAGATTTAGAATCTCACACTGGCTCGCTGTCTGCTGTTTCACACAATTTATGATAATGATTTCACAGACTTTCCCTCGGTTCCCCCTCTTGCCTGCTGTTGGGATTTATCTCAGTCACTGAGGAGCAGAAAAACTATGCACACACATGTCTGATGTGGACAGATATCTATCTATCTATTCTACCCGTCCGCTGTTTGCATTGCAACTGCACTCTGTGTTGATCATATGAATGCTCAAGGGCCCTGAGTCTTCCTGACTGTAATAATCTGACATGGAAAAACTCTGGATGCTGGTCAGGAAAAACTCAGGGAGCCTACATTACATGTACTAACATGCATATTGAAAATACAGTGTTATATGATTTGCAACCAAGGGAACCTGTGTAAACAAATAACACAAGAATTACATACTTATTTCATTTATTTCATAAACAAAGTGTGGAAAAGTAATTGCCCCCTTACACTCAATAACTGGTTGTGCCACCTTTAGCCACAGTGACTCCAACCAACCGCTTCCTGCAGTCTCTCACGTCGCCGTGGAGGGATTTTGGCCCACTGTTCCACACAGGACTGCTTTAACTCATTGACATTTGTGGGTTTTCAAGCATGAACTGCTCGTTTCAAGTCCTGCCACAACATCTCAGTTGGGGTTAGGTCTGGACTTTGACTAGGCCATTCAAAAACGTCAAATGTGTTGCTTTTTTAAAAAAAAAAGAAATTTTCAAGTAGACTTGATTGTGTGTTTTGGATCATTGTCATGCTGCATGACCCAGCTGCGCTCCAGCTTCAGCTCACAGACAGGTGGCCTGACATTCTCCTGTGGAATTCTCTGATACAGAGCAGAATTTATTGTTCCTTCTATTAAGGCAAGTCGCCCAGTTCCTGAGGCAGCAAAGCTTCCTCGAACCGCCACACGACCACCACCATGCTTGACCGTTGGAATTAGGTTCTTACTGTGAAATGCAGTGTTTGGTTTTAGCCAGGCATAATGGGACCCATCTCATCCAAAAAGTTATACTTTTGACTCAACTGTCCATAGAACATTCTTTCAAGAGTCTTGATGATCATCCAGGTGCTCCCAGGTGCTTTTTGGCAAAAGTGAGTCAATTTTTTGGATGAGATGGGTCCCAAACGCAACACTGCATTCCACGGTAGGAATCTCCTACAAACGTCAAACATAGTGGTGGTAGTGGGACGCTTTGGGGGCGCTTTGGGGGCGCTTTGGGGACGCTTTGGGGGCGCTTTGCTGCCTCAGAACTTGGACGACGTGGGTGACTTTCCTTCATCGAACATTAGGTTTTGTTTGAAGATCTGATCACATTCAATATCAAAAATATGCAAAAATAGAGGATATTTGAATGGGGGCAAATACCTTTTTTTCACAGCACTGTTTATATTTATTGAGTTGCAATTAAGCCCTATTAGCACCGAGAAACGTTCTGAAGGAACCAGCTGGCATGGGAGGTCAATTCCTGACTGTTTCAGTAGGTATTTACTTTCATGTTAGCGGCTTTGCGAGTAGTCCATTGATTTCCCAGAGTCGATATTGGCGGCAGCATGACCTGCAAAGAGCCTGTGATCCTCCCTGTAGTAATACACTTGGGGCTCTATTTTAACAAACCTAACGCAATTGTAAATCTAAGCAGAGGTGGGTGCACTATACAGTAGGTTCAGGAGTGTGTCAGAAATATTTGTTTGCTATTTTCAATCTCGCAATTACCAGCGTACTTTCTGGCGTTGGCACGAAAAGGGCTGGGTTTTGATGAATTAACAAGTTGCGGGTGTGTCGAGATTTAATATCAAAATATGGGGTTGCTTCAAGTTGTGTATTTACAGTCTTTTATGTAATGCCTTGAAATCAACTCCAATTCCAATGTTAATCCGTTATAGTTTGTTAAACGGCTCACAGAAACAAAATAACAAAATGTAGACATATCTTTGATAAATACGTCAACTTGAACCCATTTGCGGTCCACACTTGTTCTAAGTAATTGCAATGGCTTTAACAGCATTCACACTGATATAGGTGCTAGGCCTACTGCAAATTGCATTATGGCTGTGCATGGACATGGCAAACAATGTCAATAAGCAAGACTCAACTAATTATTGATAAAGCCTAAAAAGAGAATGAATAATTATAATACAATTGTAAGCAAAACAACAACTTGTTTTCAATAGGCTATGTCACATTTACAGGTGCAATGATTCTCCCTGTGGGCATATAATATTAAAGCAACGCAGACTATAAGCCTATGTTTAATCAGCATAATCGGAACGATCTTACAGAGGAGATCGCATTCACACATCGACAGGTGTTGCATTGCAAGCACCCCACAGACGTCACCATAAAACCAGGAAGGTGAATCATTCTAATAAGTTTGGCTGCAAGAAAATTGATAAAGTCCTGTTTTTTTTGTTGTTTTTTTAAACAACAATAAATACTTGTAAAATGCAATGATATCATAAAACTGCCAGGATAAGAAAGACACGCGGTGCTGTTCAACCAGCCTTTGTCATATTAGGCCTAAGGGAGGGCTGGGTTTAGAACTTTTGAAATGGGAAACAAGCCATTTCTTACAGGTTTCAGATAACTTCTAAACACTAGATTCACCGGTATTCACAAAGGTTCTCATCTCTTGTTTCAAAGCCACTACACAACGCTAAAGAATACATCAATTGAACTATAACGGGTGACAAACGGTGCCCACAACCTGTTAGGACCTACATAGTCCCAACACCTTATCACTGCTACACCTGGCTGTCAGTAGAGCCTTGTCTGGTAGCGAAACAGTTAAGTCAGCCTCATTTACTGCCTTTAAAAAAATAGAGCTGATACGGCTGACTTGCCTTGTCACGATCGTCGTATTGAGGAGACCAAAGCGCAGCGTGGTGTGAATGCATGATTTAATGAAAAGACGGAAAAAACACAAAGTTTTTGGGGCGGCGATATTCCCCTGGATGTGCCCAGGGTCCTTCGCCGTCCAGAATCTCCTCCCAAGTCCATGAGTCCTGCGTTCTTTGCTGCTGCTGCTGCTGGCCGTTACCACGCTGCTTGGTCCATTGTTGGTGGGTTATTCTGTCACGATCGTCGTATTGAGTAGAACAAAGCGCAGCGTGGTGTGAATGCATGATTTAATGAAAAGACGGAAAAAACACGAAGTACACTAAAACAAACAAACAAACTAACAAGACGAACGTGACTGCTAAAGAAACACTGTGCTAACAAGCAAAATAACATAGACAATAACCCATGAACCACAACACAAAACAGGCTACCTAAATATGGTTCCCAATCAGAGACAACGACAAACACCTGCCACTGATTGAGAACCATATCAGGCCAAAACACATAGAAACAGACTAACTAGACATGCAACATAGAATGCCCACTTATATCACACCCTGACCAAACAAAACATAGAAACAAACAATGCAAATAATGGTCAGAGTGTGACATGCTTATACAAATGTGGTTTCTACTGGCAATTTAAATGTACAAACTATGGCATAAGGGGACGACAAACGGATAAGAGGCCATCCGTAATTTCGAGTAAGACATTAATGAGCGAGCTAGGACGGACATAGTCAATATAATCATTTGTTCAGCACTTTTGAAATGTAAGTGACAGAATTCGGAACATGGGCCGTTCTTATAGTATTCTCCCTGTACACAAAGTCAGAACTGTCGGATAAATAAAGGGGGCATATAAGCAGACAATGAAAGCGCTTACAATATTCAATGATTAAATTTCTCTAAAAGAGGTTATAGGCTACATGTGCACCACCAAGTCAGAAGAGTAGGCTAAGTTGACCAAATTATTAGGGTGAGGCACATGGGCTACTAACAGCTTACTACACAACATACACTTAGTATTACTTTCTTAGCTACAGTTTACATATCTCCCTGGCATATTACATAATTAATGCAGCAGCATACAAGACATTTTTGTACTCACCTTGTTGTCCTGTGCTCACTTGAACAGGAAGGTGGTGCGGCGGTCCTTTGTGGGCAAGTTTTGTCATCAAACTTTGTCATTAAAGTCTGGCATTCTCTGGATTTATGGTGCTTTCAAGACAACTGTGAACGCTGTAAAAAACAAGGTTGAATCATGACGTCAGTGATCAAAGAGGCCCGAGTTTCCGACTTGCAATGGCGAGTTGGTTGACCATTCAAAACATATTTTCCCAGTTGGTGCTAGTTTTTTTTTCCAGAGTTCCCAGTTGTCTTGAACTCATTGAAGTCTCAGATTTCCCAGTTCCAAATTTCCAGTTGTTTTGAACGCAGCATGAGTCATGCTGGACTGACAGCATGGCCAATGTTGAATGTTTATCCTTTTAAGCTCGGAAAAGAGACCCTTAAACCCAGACTTGGACTACACACCCACTCCACTGAATAGCAGTCTAGTGATTGCTTTTGCAATTCTTGCAGTTAGCCACTGATTCCTTCCAAACCCCTTATTGTTGAATTTGCGATTTCCAACTTATTGTGTCATGTTTATGCCCAATGAGCACCAATATGAGCACCAATATCAGCACCAATATGTTTTTATCTATAATTTCTCTTCATTGTTTTTCTTCATATGACAAGGATTGAACATGATTTGCCAGTAGATTGCTAGCAAAAATGTTGAAAGTATGATGTTGACATGATCAGTCCAATCAAAGCTACGGTAGATATAACAGGATTTGACATATGTGGCCAATGACCTTGAGCCTTCTTGGATGGGCACTTCTAATACAACTCTATGGCAGCACCCAAGGGGGTTGAATTGTCTAGCTTTCCCTGTAGATTTTGCGGTGGCGTAGTGTCCCCATGAGTGACAGAACACTGAACCAATCACAGCGCAACTAGAGAACATTACCAACCGCTACGCTCCGTATGTTCTACTGGCTGCCCCACCACCACAGAAAGCACTGAGCTAGACTGAAACACCTGCATTTTAGAGCAGCTTTGCTCAAGAAAACAAAAAAGAGACCATGTTTGTATGTGGCTTTATTAACTTGTAATGGACTTGGAATGTTTGTGCTTTTCTTTTAACAAATTTCTGTGTTCTATTCATGTGCTGTTCTAATAACCAATTTCTGTGTTCATGCAAGTGACGGATTTAACAAATCCTCACTTATCAGTATCTGCCATTTGGCAGTACGCCCAGACCTTGTTTTGAGAACGAACTAAAGATATCTCAGTTTCAAGGTCTCAGCATAGAGAGGAAAAGCTTCGTGAGGTTTTGGTCTGTCACATGTTATGAACCAGTATTGGTCGGCCACATGAATGAAACAAAACGGTAATGATGATTTAATTGTGCTAAATCATGCAAATATAACTTGTCTGTGTATAGCTGTATATAAGACAACTGCAGGGATTGCCCAATCAGAGCTCCTGATTGACTTGTGTACTTTGGTGCATTGAGTTGGTTGGAACCTCTCCAGTGCACTGACAAATAAAGAATGTTTAAGATTTGTTTAAGATTGACTTTGAGGGTCAATGTGTAAGAATTTCCACGACGAACTCAAAGATGTTTATTTTTACAATATTTGTAAACTGATACCTATTAATACCAAAATAACATGAAAAACAGGCACACCTTTTATTTTTGGGGGGGCTAAACAGGTAGGGCTCAAAACGAGCCCCATCTGCCTTGAATGACCGGTCGAATCTGGAGACTTATAGCCTACATCAAGGAGGGGTTTTTACGAATGTCCAAAAATGGGACCTGCATGGCTAAAATAATGTAGGCCTGCCTACAATGCACAGATAAAAAGGGAATGTCAGCTCATTCTTTTGCTCCTCTCAAACTTGGTACAGTATTTTAATAAAGCTTGGGTTGATTTCCAAGCGGTCTCACGAGCCAAACCCTTTATCGACAGTCTTGACTACTTCACGATTGAATTGGGCTGGACAAAAATAATCCTTCATTGACAGAAGGCTTGGTTTCTAATCAAATGAAACGCAATGGGAAAAAATGAGTTTTTATGTTTCTAAATAGGAAGTATAGAGGCACCAAAAGCACATTAGGCTACTCTTGTTCCATACGCATGTGGGCAGTGTGCGTCACGGCTGGATAGGTTGCGTTACCATAACCATAACCAACTGCGTTATCACTAAAACCAGCTTTTGGTTGGTCTTAAATGTCCCTATCAGCGCTGCCTGAAATGAGCACTTTGGGTCATGTTTTTAGGGACACACCTCAAATATTTGTGCAAGCGGACTGATATATGACAGGTAAATTGCCAAACCTGGCGTTAGGGCTGGAAAATGTGTGCCAGTTTTAACTTCACAAAATTGCAAACTAACGTGCGATTGACACTAGCGCAGTCGGAAAACCAAGCTGAAGACAAGCGCACACAGGAATTTTGATATTCTTCATACTGTATGTGTGTGCAATCTTAAAACAGAAGCACACACAGGAACAAGAATGAGATTCGTGAGTCTCTTCTGTCCCAACCGGAACACAGCACCTCGCTGCAGCAAAATGAAGGGAACAACCCGAGCAGGACAAACAGTCTGCAGAGAGGAGCAGAGAACTCACAGCTGCACACACACACATATACGCACACATAGACACGCATGTACACAGATACAGAGCCACACACAGAAACACACACACACATATACGCACACATAGACACGCATGTACACAGATACAGAGACACACACAGAAACACACACACACATATACGCACACATAGACACGCATGTACACAGATACAGAGACACACACATATACGCACACATAGACACGCATGTACACAGATACAGAGACACACACAGAAACACACACATATACGCACACATAGACACGCATGTACACAGATACAGAGACACACACATATACGCACACATAGACACGCATGTACACAGATACAGAGACACACATAGAAACACACACACACGCAAACAGGGGAGGGTAAATAGCTGAGACAGACGGGGACGGGGGACGGGCAACCGAGATAGACAGAGGAGGGAAATAAAATAAAAGTTGTTTTTTTCCCTCTCCAATAAGCATAGTCAGAATCCCCCAGTAGTATCAGCACCAGTGACAGGCTGCGGCCTGGGTCTGAATATATTGGAGAAAGACATGCAGAGTAGGGAGACCCATGGAATGACAAGGACCAGTGGGCCTTTGGTGCTCCACACACACACACACACACACACACACACACACACACACTGATTCCCCACACACAACTGCAAAAATACACACATCCCCCCCACAGACGCACTTGCACAAACCCCTCACACCACACCACATTTGCAATTGAATTACTTGCATACAAAAAAATACAATTTGCACATCCATATTACAGTGTCATGTTGACCAACACTAGTTTCCCTGGGGACATCGGTACATCTGCACCAACAGCCTCTCCATGTGATTGGCAATCACACCTCCCTCCATCCCAATGCCCAGGTTGGTCGCCTGTCAGCCAGTCAGCACACTCTGCCCAATAACAGAACCCAACAACCCGCAAAATATGCTCATTCCCCATGTTTTCACACCAGCCGGCTTCTCCTTCGCTACTTGACTGTTCTTTTTCTCCACTGTACTTCTCCACAGCTCTCTTGGTTCGTTCTCTCTTTCTTTCCTCCCTCTCTGTCTCCCGCTCCACCTTTTCTCGCTGTCAGAGTTAATGTGACCTTTATGGGCTGTCAGCTGTTTGGGCGCCACGTCAATCATCTTTTCCCATTAAGAGGACAACTCTATCAGGTGCTGTCACCACTGCTCCGCTGGGCCTGTCACCCCCGACAGTGGGGGAGGCATGGGGGTTGGGATGGGGTGGAGGGGGTGTTCTTAACTGACAGAGAAGGCACTACTTCTCTCCAATACCTGTCACCTTCCCCCTCTTTTTTCCTTCCTAGCAGATATCTCTGTTTGCTCCCGTGTTAGACGCCACTTATATATTCTGAGAGAGAGAGCACATACCTCTTTCCTTTATGCCTTTCTTTCCCCTCCCCCTGTGCTTACTCCTTGAGGAGGCGCCAAACCTTGATGATGTGAGAGTGAGTCTACCTCCTCTCCCACTTCCTCTACCCCACGTGTTTACTCCTTGAGGAGGCGCCAAATCGTGATGATGTGAGAGTGAGTCTACCTCCTCTCCTCCTTCCTTTCCTCCGGCCTTGTTGACTCCTTAAGGAGACACCACATCGCAATGATATGAGAGAGTCTTCCTCCTCCTCTGTACCTCCCTCCTTCGTTCCTCTCTTCTTTCCCATCAGACATCTGTGTATGGTCCTTCAGGAGGCCAACGCCAGTTTACGATCTGAAGACTTCTGGGCCCAGCATAATATACTCTCTCTTTTTTCCCAGTTACCAGGGCTTTAAATCATGGAGTGAGTGGGTAAACTGTGCGCTCCTCATCTCTGTCCCCCCTGCACCTCAGTCCCGGGATATAGAGTTCCAGGGAGAGCGTCTGATGCTCGTTTGAGGATCGGCGATAAACTGGCTCATTATCGAAGAGACTGGTACCATCTCTTCTAAGACTGCGCTCTGCATCCTGCTGCGTGTGTCTGCCACCCCAGAAGCCCAGCAAAACAACTTCCCTTTTCATTAACTGCATCATTAAGACATAAAAGCATCGGGAGAAACCAACACACTCAGTTCTTCTTTCACTCAACATCTCTCTCCTCCCTCTTCCAATACCTTCATCCACTCTCCCATGCATGCAGTCTGGCCCAGGCCCAAAGAGAGTAGTATTTTTTCAAAATGGCTGCCAAGATGTCACGTTGCTGCTATATGTGATGTCCCAATCAGGCAGCATCTGTGGGCTAGCTCAGACAGGCCCGTCGCAGGGCGCCCCGATCAACAGACAGGTGTAGAGACAACAGACAGAATGAGGAAGTAGCACGATCCTGCCAAACTTTTGACTCAGTCTCTTCCTCCTTCCCTTCACTGGGTGTCGGTCTGGAGCTTCCACCTCTCCAGTGTTCAGCTGTTATACAGGCTGATGTGGCAGAAGCGCCAACCTTCACATAAATGTGAAAGAACTTCAAAAAATGAGTTTTTGACTGACTCCACGGACTCTCTCTCTCCTCTCTCTCCCGCCCCATGTTTGAGTTGAAGCTGTCAATGCTGCTTGGCTAACCTTGAAGTGAGTTCACAAAGGGTTTCATAAAGACATCTCTGAGCACTGGAGATGGTGTGTTCATCGAATAGTGTTAATCCAATAACTTTGTTGTACATTTGGGCTGATTTACTGTCAACAGCAGATTAAAATAACACAATTAATGAGTTTAATTTGTAAAACAAATTGGTTAAATAATGGATTTTGGACTAGGCATCAAAGCCAGGGTTGTAAGTCACAAATTACAAAGACTCTCATTACTGTAATTGAGAAGCTTTTCTGAGTACTTGTATTTTCAGTAATGTACTTTTACTGAAGTATATTTTGTACTTCACTGCCTTTTTAAAACCATCCGTTACAGGGTACAATTTAGTATGCTATCCATAATAGTAGGTCATGATGGCAAGGAAAGTTTGCGGGGAAAACTAAATATGTGCCATTTTGGAAAAAAAAGATAATTGTTTGATATCCTCTCTATTAAATGAAGTGGTTTTGCGAGACTTTCATGCACTAATGAGTCAGTATTTTAGATTTGTATTACATTGTCTCACTCTGAAAAAAACTATGTACACAATTAAGAAGCGACAGACAAGCGCTGCTGCCAATGAAAACCAGCGAAATGTCGGAAAGAAAAGAAAAACCAAACTAAAGGAACGAAAGACATCGAGGGCTGCGGGGAAATCTTATATTAATCGTAAGGGGCAAGACAAAACAGGGAAAACTTGTCCAAAAGAGGTACATGGAAGAACCGTATACAGTTGAAGTCGGAAGTTTACATACACTTAGGTTGGAGTCATTAAAACTAGTTTTTCAAACACTCCACACATTTCTTGTTAACAAACTATAGTTTTGTTGTCAAGTTGGTTAGGACATCTACTTTGTGCATGACACAAGTAATTTTTCCAACAATCGTTTACAGACAGATTATTTCACTTATAATTCACCATATCACAATTCCAGTGGGTCAGAAGTTTACATTCACTAAGTTGACTGTGCATATATACAGCATGGGAAATTCCAGAAAATGATGTCATGGTTTTAGAAGCTTCTGATAGGCTAATTGACATCATTTGAGTCAATTGGAGGTGTACCTGTGGATGTATTTCAAGGCCTACCAAACTCAGTGCCTCTTTGCTTGACATGATGGGAAAATCAAAAGGAATCAGCCAAGACCTCAGGAAAACAATTGTAGACCTCCAAGTCTGGTTCATCCTTGGGAGCAATTTACAAATGCCTGAAGGTACCACATTCATCTGTACCAACAATACACAGTACACAAGTATAAACACCATGGGACCACGCAGCCATCTACCGCTCAGGAAGGAGACGCGTTCTGTCTCCTAGAGATGAACGTACTTTGGTGCAAAAAGTGCAAATCAATCCCAGAACAGTAAAGGACCTTGTGACAATGCTGGAGGAAACAGATACAAAAGTATCTATATCCACAGCAAAACGAGTACTGTATCGACATAACCTGAAAGGCCGCTCAGCAAGGAAAAAGCCACTGCTCCAAAATCACCATAAAAAAGCCAGACTATGGTTTGCAACTGCACATGGGGACAAAGATTGTACTTTTTGGAGAAATGTCCCTTGGTGTGACGAAACAAAAATAGAGCTGTTTGGCCATTATGACCATCTATATGTTTGGAGGAAAAAGGGGAGGCTTGCAAGCCGAAGAACACCATCCCAACCGTGAAGTGCACTAGTCCCTCCGGCTGCAAAGCAAACCCACAACATGATGCTGCTACCCCCGTGGGTAGCAGCATCATGTTGTGGGGTTGCTTTGCTGCAGGAGGGACTGGTGCACTTCACAAAATAGATGGCTTCATGAGGCAGGAAAATTATGTGGATATATTGAAGCAACATCTCAAGACATCAGTCATGGAGTTGAAGCTTGGTCGCAAATGCGTCTTCCTAATGGACAATGACCCCAAGCATACTTCCAAAGTTGTGGCAAAATGGCTTAAGGACAACTAAGTCAAGGTATTGGAGTGGCCATCACAAGGCCCCGACCTCAATCCTATAAAAAAATGTGTGGGCAGAACTGAAAAAGTATGTGCGAGCAAGGAGGCCTACAAACCTGACTCATTTACACCAGCTCTGTCAGGAGGAATGGGCCAAAATTCACCCAACTTATTGTAGGAAGCTTGTGGAAGGCAACCCAAAATGTTTGACCCAAGTTAAACCTTTTGTAAAGGCAATGCTACCAAGTACTAATTGAGTGTATGTAAACTTCTGACCCACTGGGAATGTGATGAAAGAAATCAAAGCTGAAATAAATCATTCTCTCTACCATTATTCTGACATTTCACATTCTTAAAATAAAGTGGTGATCTAAGACAGGGATTGTTTACTAGGATTAAATGTCAGGGATTGTGAAAAACTGAGTTGATATGTGTATGGTGTATGTAAACTTCCGACTTCAACTGTATCAACCAAGCTAGCTTGCTAGCTAGCTAACGACGTTATGTCCTGCGTTGGCTCGCTTGTGCAACTAGCTAGAGCAAGACGTATCAGCTGAAAAGCTATACATTAAGAAAGTGGTTACTAGATTGGGTCAGGAGAAACGTATTATTTACATCTATCCACGGGATGATTCATGGTTATTCATGGTGTCCTACATTAGGGAAGAGTGTGTCCTATACTGTTACGTGCAGAAGGGATTGTGGAAAGTTGACAGAGGAGCGCAAATGGCAGTTTTTCATTCGGATTCTACACAGGCCCATACGAGAAGCAGCAAGCTTTGATTCTCTCAGTCTTGGAGCAGATGAAACGATACGAGATGAGATCCAAAACGACTGAATAGCCATATTATTGTACATTCATTGAACGTTGAAGCAGATGGTACGCCAGCAGAAGTTGCAAACCTGCTGCTCTGGTCTAAAGAGGGAGTGTCGGAACACTCCTCTTTACTGTAAGCTAGACAAGGATTTTCAGGCAGCCTGTCTGTCATCATTGTTAATATTAGTTATGGGTTAATTGACCTGCATAGATATTGTTTTAGCTCTTTTCTTCTTCTTTCTCCTTATTAAAATATGATTTATGCTAGGCTAATTAGGGACATGCAGAGCTACTTCATACATTCAGTAAGATGGGTGTAGAGAATTATACAAGCATCTGTTTATTTGTTGTAGCTTAATGAGATATTACCGCATAACTAGTACATGAACCCGGGTCTTTGTGACTGTCAAAAGCGCCCCGAAGAGAACATAATCAAAATAGTTGTGTAATGTGTTGCATGACAGACACAGGGACTGTCAGGCAGTAATGATACAATCTTGCAAACCTGGAGAATGTGTGTGTGTGTGTGCGTGCGCACGCAGTCTAGCACAAAGTGAAGCGAAGAAGGCAGCCTCGGGAGTCCTGAGTCAGGACCAGCCTCAAAGGAAACAACCTTTTCAATACAAAATGGTGGCCATAGACTGACTGCCTGCAAGAAGACATTCATGTCAGTAGATCAACTGACAGCCGTCTACGGGTATGATTAAGCTATGTGCTATGTCTACATTTCTTACTTAAATCAGAATGACCTGATCAGAACACTCTCTGATCCCAATGATACTTAAATACTTACAGGTGAGCTGGATGTGACTCTTCCGTCTACATTGGGTCCTTGTATTTTCTTGCCATTCAGATTAAGTTAACGTGTTAGTTCAGTGGCCTAACTGCACCCCCCCCACTGGGATTACACATCACCTCACTGACGTGGCCAGTCACTGACGTGGCCTCTTGTAGGGTTCCCTACAAGAGGACAGCCAGCGTGAGCCACTCCCTTCCACCTCTCATCCTAGGATGAGTAGTCAGATGACGACTTTCTGTCGTCTTCACCCCGGCCATTCAACCACGGACTCAGTGAGCCAGCATTGTCAGACGCAGATGGTGATGGACGACCACACGCCGTTCACACGGAGCAGCACCAGACGAACTGGGAGCTCGACTGGACCTGTGAGTCTGTGCAAACTGCGTGTGAGGTGGAAATGTGGAGGGCGGAGGTACCAGCTGTGAGAGAAGCGCCAGCTATGGGGGGGGGGGGGGGGGTTTGTGAGTGAGGGAAAGAGCGTGAATGTTTGAATGATTGTTTATGCACTTTGCTGTATTGCGTTTGGTTTATCAATACATTTGACTTGCTTTGAATGCTTAACTTATTTTCTCCTTCATTAAAAAAACAACAAAAAAATTTTACATACAGATTCTGGCTTGTTGCAACTCAAGGAAGGTCAATGTTTTTTTATTTCACTATAGTAACAGTACTTCTACTCGAGTAGGATATTTCAGTACTCTTTACACCTCTAGGTTTTAGTCCTCCAATCCAGCACCAATGTGGGGAATCCACCTGGAACAGAGGTAGGCTAGGGTTTAAGTGGGCCTGGGGGGGGGTTAGAGGGGCTGTACTGTGAGGGACTGCTGGTTCAAAGAGATCTGACACTGGGCAGATGAACAGATGCTGTGAGTGTGCATGTACATGCGTGTGTGTGCTTGTGTCTGAGTGCGAGTATGAGTTCTGCACCTTGGTTCAGAGCTCCCCCCTCCCACCTTGCACATTTCGGTTCTTCATCTAGCACTGCGTAGTAATGGTGGGGGGGGGACCCTGCCTTAGGTAACAGCATCAGCCCACTCTGAGAAGTGATGTGAGGTGAACTGATGATGCTTTGCTCTAATTAGGAACTCCCACACTCGCATTCTGTCATGCCACGTGTCCAGACCCTGCTCTCTCCCCCTCTCTCCCTGCCTCTCTCTCCCACAGTCCCCGGCTCATTTACGATTCTCCCCAGCTGTGTCGGTTCGACCTCAGTGAACAGGATTACCTCCAGGCCATCAAGCCGCAAAAAGAGCCTCGACTCAGGCCTCGCTCGTTCAGTGATGGAGTCGCTTCTGTGGGACTGGAGCCCACGGAGAGACAGACGGACGGACAGACAGGCAGACACACACTCATGCAAGCACGCACGGTAACACACACACACAATACCCCTATCAAATACACCCACACAGTCTTTCAGTGTGTGTTTACCTCCATCTCTCCTACCCTCCCTGTCTTCCAGCTGCATCAGCCAGCCTCTTTATCCTCACACGGCTCCTATCACCACTGCAGTGCTGACCCAATACCCCCCCTCCCCCGTTCTCTCTTTATCTCCTCATCACATTACATGTCTCTCTGCTGCCGATCGCGGACCGTCAGTGCCGGAGGACGGAAGAGCGAGAGAATGAGAGAGAACAAGAGGAATTGTTTGAGTCGATACAGTACAGTACATCCTTACAGCAACTCTCCACCAGCCCACTTCGTCCCACTAGGGGAAGCCCAGAGTTAATGGGATGACTTTTAATTGACATTTTTAATTTTGCTGTGTCAGGGGAGAAGAGAGGTAGAGAGAAGAGGGGAATAGATCATCAGGAGAGTGGAGAGAAGAGAGGATAGCAGGTTTGGCTCATTGCCTCTGGATAATTACAATGAGTCTGACCCATCCCAACCCGATCTGATCCAACCAAGGCCTTTCCAGGGCTATGCAGAACCCAGACCTTCCAGGGCCCATCCTGGATCCGGACCTTTAACAGTCTCACTGTGCTACTGTTGTCACTGTCATCAGTGCCCGGTGCTAAAAGGTGAGCAGCTTGCTCCAATTTCACAGCCTTGTAATTTCACTGTATTGTAATTTCACAGTGAATTCAGAATTTCCCTGCGTTCACAGACAGTAGCTCTGTAGTCGAAATCATACCAGTTCGGGAGACGCACCCATAACAATAACGCCGTTACGCATTTACATACATTTACATACATTTACATACATTTACCTAAGTGTCCGACT
The DNA here is from genome assembly GCF_034236695.1 of Oncorhynchus nerka. Taxonomy (NCBI): domain Eukaryota; kingdom Metazoa; phylum Chordata; class Actinopteri; order Salmoniformes; family Salmonidae; genus Oncorhynchus; species Oncorhynchus nerka. The sequence continues at coordinate 41,853,144 of NC_088402.1, forward strand.
CAACGAAAGCCTGATTTCACAGGGAAGGTGTGTACAGTACAGTATACATACACTGTGACTATGACAGATGTTCTTTGGGTTACTTCTAATACATTGTACATTTCAGTGTGGCCATGAAGGCATTGTATAATTCATGTTTACTTCTGTGAAATATTGACCTCCTGATGCAGGGTCGGGGGGGGGGGGGGGGGGGATCGAGAATAAATGACATTTTAATTAGGAACATCTTGATCTAATTCTCTCTCCCCTTGTTCACTTGTTATCGTTTGTTTTTGTCTTTTTTATGGAAGAGAGAAATTGTGGAAGGGAATTTGAGTGCGGCGTGCGAGATGCCGCCATAGCCTGGGAGAGTTCTCTATCTGTCGTCTGTAGTTCCAGACAGAGAAGTGTCATTCTAATGCACAAAGAGTTTGTTAGGGATCTATGTGCATACAGTATATGTTTCATGAATATCAACGTGATGCTTAGCAATGATACCAGGTTGATCTATCAGCTACCATTTAGGGTTGACCCCTGAAAGGTGTATATATATATATATATATATATATATATATATACTGTATATATACACCTTTCAGGTGCACAGTTTGATAGCAAAGTCAGTTTAACAACATCTCAGATCATTGGAAGCACTCCCAAAGTGTCTCTACTGTGTGTTGTCAATTGATTAAAAGCCCCACTTTAGCTACATTGCTCAGGCAAAGTAGTAGGATCAAGAGAGACATTGTTTTGCTGTGTCTCAAACCATTAATATTGACACGCCTATCTTCCTTCCTTCCTTGAGTTCGAACCCCAAACGTTTAAATATAACACAGCGTTTGTGGGGTTGTCTGGTGCCTCGCCCCTCAACTGTTACTACAGTATATCAAATGTGGATGGAGTAGAAAGCCTTTGCTACGAGAAAAAAAGGTGCAACAAACAAAGCCCTCCCCTTATTAGGTGACGTCTCTGCAAACACACTTCCTGCTTTGCTCCCCTGTCACCCATAACCAATGGAAACAGCTCAGGACCTTGAATGGGGCCTGTTCAATGTCGTTTTGACCAAACACTTTATTTTTCCATTGAGGGTCGTGATATAAAGTCAACAAGGAAATGAGACAATGTCAAAGAAGTCTTTTGTGAATGCTCTTTTAAATGACTTTCTTTAACATTCGTGTTCATCATACAATGGGATATTCACAACATATTTATCCCGCCAAATCAAACCTACAGGGGTGCCTAGGGGATCGGGTGTGATCTGGGATTCAACAATAAACTAGATGCATTTGTGTAATGGTTCTCTCCTTCCCCTGAGATCAGAGTGGACACAGGTAGGCAAAGAGGTATGGAACCCATTTCAGACTATTGCAACACAGCCTGTGACTAACAGCTAGAGAAGACGTCCCTTATGAGGCAACATCATCCTCCTGAACTTCCAGACTAGGTGATTAGCCATTTCCCATAGCCCCCTAGTACAGGGATCATCAACTAGATTCAGCAACGGGCAGATTTGTTCTTGAGCAGATGGTCAGGGGGAAAATAGCTTAATAACAAATCATTTGTAGACTGCAAATTGACCGCAAGAAACCAAAACAGATGTAGCATTTCGCTCAAATATAATCATTTAAAACATTTCTTTATTTTTTGGGGGGCTCAGAGAACTTTGGAGGGCCAAATAAAATCACTGCCGCAAGTTGGAGAATCCTGCCCTAATACACCACGCATTCTGTCTCAGTAGGAGCTCGAACCAAAGCTGTGTTGCCTCTGGATCCTATCTCCAGGGTCATTAGTTTTACTTTAATGGCTGCTCGCTAGGTCAAGGGATTCCTGTAATCGGTTTACCAGTTGGTCGCCTCCTACAGGTAATCTCACTAAGCGACCCACTCTCTTTTTCCTTCTGCTCCCTCCCTCTTTTTATGAGAGGCACCATCGCCCTCTTTCTCTCACACATTCACACACTCACACACAAACACACCAAAGCATGCAGACACAAAGGTGCACCTTCGCTTACTCGCTCACCCACCCACATACACGCTGTAAGCCTTTGTTCTGTGACTATGCTGTTGCGACTCCAACTCTCACACTTTCCTCAACCATCCAAACTACTTAAGATAAACTTGAGGAAGACACCATCTGTGTAAATCCAAGACACCCAGATGGAACCAGAGTACACACAGCCCACAATACACACACACACACCCAACAGCTTATTGGAACTAGTACAGCCTAAATAAACTCTTCCCAGCAGCAACCCATAAATCCATCGTTTTTAATGGCCAAATAATTAAATGCAGCAGCAACAAAAATGCGTGCCACTTTTGCTTTTGATGCCTCCTGGCACACCTGGATCGTTAAGAAGTCGGGGATTAGGCCTAATTAGTGTAATTAGGGACTGCCAGGGCCCCACCCTCCACAGGTGCTGACACTAAATAGGCTCATTAATATTGGTGGCTGGGCCTGCCGAGAGGGGAGATCAAACAATCCTTAATTGACGTCAGCTTAACTTCATAAAAGCAAATCATTTGAGAGGGAGGCGCTCGGTGTAATCTCTCAAAACAGCAAGATAAACGTGCAGATATCTATACTGAACAAAAATATAAAAACGCAACATGTAACATTTTCAACTATTTTACTGAGTTACAGTTCAGAGAAGGAAATCTGTCAATTGAAATAAATTCATTAGGCCCTAATCTATGGATTTCACGTGACTGGGCAGGGGCGCAGCCATGGGTGGGCTTGGGAGGGCATAGGCCCCCTTACTTGGAAGCCAGGCCCACCCACCTCATTAAAATAAAAGGGGGGGGCGATCGTGTTTCAATGTAATCCAAAATTGTCCCGCAGCTGAATCTAGTTGCCTACACCTAATGTACTGTAAGAATATCCACTTTACTCCTCTTCCGTGTTGCTATTCCCTCCTTCCCTCCTCTCTCTAACCCCCGACCCCATGCCAGTTTCCCCAGCCCCATACGGCTTCTCCACCTCTCCACGGGAAAGAAAGAAAAGAAAGCGACTGAAGAGCGAGAGGAAAAGGAAAGAGACCAACAAAGAAACAACTAATAAACGAGGGGAGGTGGAGAGGAGGGTTTGGGGAAAGGAGAGACCAGAGAGGAAGAGAAGTCCGAGGGACACACATTAATCCACTCTCTGCAGAGCTGACGGTGAGAAGTGTCTGTGAGAGCAAACGACCTCCAAGAGGAGGTAAAAGCACCACAGCAGGTAGCTGGCCTCTCGAATGCCTGCCAGTAGAGAGCACAGAAAGGCTGAACACACAGAGCTGCCAGACACAGGGGCTTCCAGAGGGCAGACAGTGTGGCTGACTCACTGGGCCTCAATCTACTTAAGTAGGATTCTCTGCTTGACCGCTCTCCTTCACGAATACCGAGCGGTGAAACGACTGGACATGTTGCCACCATATCGTCTTTGTTGTGTGCTGGAATAATTCTTCTTAATTACCTTCTGCTCATCATGACAACAAGAACGCTCCAGATACCAGAATGGAACATGTTTCTCCTTCACAGTCCCCTCCGTTCAGCTGGAAGAGAAAGGACACAAGGAGCTGTGCTTCACAGTACTTGCCTTCCTTGCACTTCACAGTTGTCTTTTCTTACTTTGCCGATAGCTGCTTCATTGAGGAGAAGTTGAACTTACCTGGACTGTGATATGGGTTTTGTCTTAGCTAGCTACCTTAAGATGACTGCACAACGTGTCTGAGGATACGAGGGTCTGCTAAAAAGACCCAGAATGTAAACATGGTGTCTGAACAAGTCTGTTCAATCCCCACTCCACCCTCTCCACACCACCTCAACACCAGAAGACAGTTGCCTCACTTTATTTTTGATCAAATCACTTTGCCATCTCCATCTCACTCTGTGTTCTCAATATCACTTTGCGCCAGCCTGGGCGTATTGTGATTGATTTTGAAAAGAGATGGGGGAAATGAAATTGGAATTGAGCAACGCTTTCATTCCGAGCTCGGCCGAGGGGGATCAATGGACAAATCCAGGCATGCGCTGATCAGATTAATTAACAAATTAATTGATTGTTTAAGAGCTGGGTGAGGAAGGGCGTTTCGTTTTTTTTTTTTTTTTTAACGAGACGGGTTTAATCAAGTTCTGAAGTCAATGGCTGTGTCTCAAGGGTGCAATGGGAGATGCAGGTCAATAAACACAAGAGAGAGGGAGTGTGTGTGTGTGTGTGTGTGTGTGTGTGTGTGTGTGTGTGTGTGTGTGTGTGTGTGTGTGTGTGTGTGTGTGTGTGGAACAGGTAGAGACCATGTTGAGTGTACAGTATTGCAATGTATGGACACATTTTTGGTCCAGTGAAACTATTTAGTGGAGTAGAGACACTTGGTTGATGGATTTGAGGAAGTCTGTCAGGAGTCTAGTCTTGGTGGTCTGGTATTGTACAATATTAAGACCGTATGGTTGGACAGTTTGTAGCAGAGGCTAAATTTGATAGGCTGGATTTTGGGGGTAGAAAATGGGGCCAGTTGGACCCATTTCAGAGACTTTGCAGTCGTCTTGTTAGTGTTCAGCAATCTGCATTTTCAAAACACAGACAATTTAAAACCATTTCACCTGCGTTTTATATTGAAAGTACTCAATTTTGTTGTTTCAATATTTTATTTTATTTTTATTTTATTTTATTTTTTTTTTATTTAACCAGGTAGGCAAGTTGAGAACAAGTTCTCATTTACAATTGCGACCTGGCCAAGATAAAGCAAAGCAGTTTGACACGTACAACCACATGAGGTAAAACAAAACATACAGTCAATAATACAGTAGAAACAAGTCTATATACGATGTGAGCAAATGAGGTGAGAAGGGAGGTAAAGGCAACAAAAAAAGGCCATGGTGGCAAAATAAATACAATATAGCAAATAAAACACTGGAATGGTAGATTTGCAGTGGAAGAATGTGCAAAGTAGAAATAAAAATAATGGGGTGCAAAGGAGCAAAAAAAAATAAAATAAAATATAGTGATCAGGGGCGGCAACTATAGTTTTCCTTCACGGAAAATACATGATTATTTCATCAGATGACAACAGAAGCGCAACGCCATTTGGCTAGCAGCCACACAAGTAAATGAGCTTGAACTGAAAAAGCTAAAAGGATGCATGGCCGTCATATTTCTAATGTTTATCATAGAAAGAATATAGCCAGCTGCATTTCCTAACGTTTTGTTTCAAGTTAATCTTGCATTTTAAGGAGAAAAATCAGTCCGAGTGCTGTCTGCTAATAGAATGTACATTTTGTGAATTCTCATCAAAGTTGGAGAAGTGCAACTGAAGCACAACATTTGAAATTACAATAAGAAGCCTTTTAAATCTGCGTTTATAAAACGCAGCAAGATATTTACCCACAATCCCTAACAGTGTTTGGATTCATCCCATAACAAACACAATTTCAATCCACACATCCCTCACATGCTGTACTGATCTCCTGAGCCCTGTAATCTACTGCACCCAATCCACTCAGTCACCTAAGGGACAAATGGATAGAGGGACAGGTTTGAGGTTAGAGGCGGTGTGGGGGATTTATCCAGGTAGTCACCTGTCGTCTAGCCTAAAGTACACCTGTCATCTAAGGTCACTGTTGGGACTCTGATTGAGTTCTGCCTAGATTTATATCTTAATCCCTGGATTCATTTGGGAGCCATGTCTTCCTCCTGAGGTCTCAGTAAAACACCAAACTATCAGCCATCGGTCTGAATATCTCCTATCTATTATACACACTGGCTGGCTGGATGAAGGAAGAGACCCTGGCGGCTCCCTACCTGATGGTGCAGAGAACAAGGGGTGTCAAAGTGGAGGATGGAAGGAGAGAGATGGACAAGAGCATGGAGTGAGAGAGAAGGAGAAGAGAATAGAGAGTACACCCTTAGACAAAAGGGTTCCAAAAGGGTTCTTTGGCTGTCGCAATAGGAGAACCCATTTTTCGGGTCCAGGTAGAACCCATTTTTTCGGTTACAGGTAGAACCCTCCGTAGAAAGCATTCTACCTGAAAAGGGTTCTTCAAAAGGTTCTCCTATTGGGATGAGAATAGCGAGTAGGGAGGGAGGGAGGGTGGATGAAAGGAGATGGGAGGAGGGGAAATATGGACTGATGAAGACAGGAAAGAGACGGTGGGGGGGTGGGGGGGGAGTTGATCTGTATTCGGCACACGCTTGTCTCTGTTTGACTTTCGGTAAGGAAGCGGATGCAACGTTACACACATAGTATTATTCAGGTTTCAGATGAATATGGAACAATCCCACTACACTACATTAGCAAGCCCATTTTAGAAGACCAACAGTTCCCCAACACACTACTGCTTCCAGGATGGGATAACACACACACACACACACACACACACACACACACACACACACACACACACACACACACACACAGGTCTGAGGGGGACGCATAGCAGGTGTCTAATGTAGCAAGACAACATGCACCTATAGGAGAGTACAGCTAGACCACACTAGACCATGCAGATGTTGTGCCCAAAGCAGAAGGACAATTAGATGTGAATGTTTATTTGTATTTATTTATTTAACCAGTCTATTCCCATTAACATAATACATGTTTTTGTTCAAGAGAGACATGGACCAAGGTGGGGGCGTCTGTAAGAAGTGTAGCAACACAATCCCAGCCCATCGTAAGTGCAGACAGGCAGAGACACACCTATTGCTGACAGAGAAACCAAAACCATAGCGACCTAGTTAAGATACTATGCAGATATGCAACAACGAAAGGTCACTCCAGAGCATACGGACCTAAAAAAACACCCAAAAGGCAGCAGAACCACACACCGATACAGGACTATACAGATACCCAAAATGCGGCAGCCACCCAAGTCCAATCTCAACCACAGTGTACAGAAGCCTGATGCAGCAAAAGCATCCTGAGTTAGAAATTAAGCCCAGCATGATGCAGCAACCACCTGAAAACTATCCTGCTGACACACCAACATCTGCTACTGTATATGAGAGAGAGAGAGACGGAGAAAGAGAGAGAAGGAAAGGATGAGAGCGAGCGGAGAGAGGTGTGAAATACAGTGAGTGAGTGACTAAGAAAATATCTCTCCATCTGTAAATCAACATGCAAAAAGGAGACAATGAGAGGAAGGTGAATCAGCACCATGTCCGTCTCCCTCCACCCTCATCAACCTCTACATTACAAACCTAAACCGGAGGTTAGAGGCGTGAAAACACGTCTCCGTTACTACCGTACCTAAATAGGGACGCATCTACATTATATGGCCTAACTGCACACTAATAGACGCACCCAAGGGAATTGGGCTACATCTCTCTGTAACCTGCTGTCCCTTTCCCTCTACGACACACAGTGTAAGTATAGCCAGGCAGTCCACTGAGAGCTAAAGGAAGAGAACTGTGCACCGTGTCCTACCGCCTTCTACTGTGTACTACTGTGTACTACTGTGTACAACTGTGTACGATGTCAGCCCACAGCTCTTCCCCCTGAGAGGAACCTATGAACCTTCTCCCTGCGCCCAGAGATGAGACCCAGCCGCTCTCTACCCGGATCGCTACCCTGGCTTTACTCTCAATGCTGATCTTCATTGGAATTGTCAGCCAAAACGCTGCCGCTTGCAACCCCAGCACATATGTGGACACACGCACAACACGCGCTCACGCTCAAACACGCACAAACACAATATCATAATACCAGGGAGAAATAGAATTTCACTCATCCAGAAAACAACAGCAAACACTGTCAGCTGCAGTCTGCATTTCTGGATGAATGCTTGGGGGGATAGTCTGTGTGTGTGTGGGGAGGGGGATGCGGGTGCTTTGTGTGAGGGGCCAAGCTGTGGATGTGTGTTGCGTTGAAGACATTGAATGATGATGATGATACATGTGTGGGTGTGAGATGGAGAGAGAGAAAGAGATTGTGTGTGTGTGTGTGTGCCGTGGTCTGTAGAAGAGGCCATTACTCCCAGTGAGATTTGTAAGCAGAAGACATTAGTGACAGAGCACAACTCAGAAGCCCCTCTATTCCCGAAGCCCTCGCCCTTCTCTCTTTCCCAGTCTTCCCTCCTTTTCCTCGAAAACAGGTTTGGAACGCCTATGTCCTCCCCATCTCCTGCATCCCATAACCAATTTACTGTCTCTACATGCCCCTTTCATAAACAAACACACTCTCATCATCAGGCCACTGTTTTACTCCCATCAACCAGCTCATTCCCTATCTCTCTCTTTCTCTCTCTCATACACACAGTTGCACACGTGCGCACACACACTATACCCACACACTATACCCACACACTATACCCACACAACACACCAAATTCATATGCTGAGCATACAGCCCTTATATTCCAGCTTTTTATCTAAACAGTTGGACATCTCTTTGCCTCACATTACCAACCCTGCAAACGGGGCGCGGACGTGAGAGATCACAGAAAGGAGGAGAGAGAGATAGAGAGAGAGTAAGGGGAGAGAATGGGACAACATAAAAAAAACAGAGAAAAACAGAGAGTCAGAACAGAGAGAGGGAGACAGAACAGAGAGAGAGAGTCAGAACAGAGAGAGAGAGTCAGAACAGAGAGAGGGAGACAGAATAGAGAGAGAGTCAGAACAGAGAGAGAGAGCCAGAACAGAGAGAGGGAGACAGAATAGAGAGAGTGTCAGAACAGAGAGAGAGTCAGAACAGAGAGAGGGAGACAGAACAGAGAGAGAGTCAGAACAGAGAGAGAGTCAGAACAGAGAGAGGGAGACAGAACAGAGAGAGAGAGTCAGAAAAGAGAGAAAGAGTCAGAACAGAGAGAGGGAGACAGAATAGAGAGAGAGAGTCAGAACAGAGAGAGAGAGTCATCAGAACAGAGAGAGAGAGTCAGAACAGAGAGTCAGAACAGAGAGAGAGTCAGAACATAGAGAGGGAGACAGAACAGAGAGAGGGAGACAGAACAGAGAGAGAGAGTCAGAAAAGAGAGAAAGAGTCGGAACAGAGAGAGGGAGACAGAACAGAGAGAGAGAGTCATCAGAACAGAGAGAGAGTCAGAACAGAGGGAGACAGAACAGAGAGAGAGAGTCAGAACAGAGAGAGAGAGTCAGAACAGAGAGAGGGAGACAGAACAGAGAGAGGGAGACAGAACAGAGGGAGGGAGACAGAACAGAGGGAGGGAGATAAAACAGAGAGAGAGAGGGAGACAGAACAGAGGGAGGGAGAGAGAGTCCTATAAGACACAGGCTGTCTCAGGTCTTTTCATAGAGGCCAGACAGCTGGACAGACTACTTATACAGCAATACCCTTCTGTGTCTGGCTCTCTCCCCTGTGCCCCTGAGGCCCCACCCCATGGCTCCTCGCCTGTCTCATTCCATGTCCCGACGTCTCCCTCTCCCCGTGAAAAACGGGGGTGAGGGACCCAAATGGCCTTCAACAACACTCACCTGTCTGCTGAGCGATTTCAGCGGAGGTCAGGGGGAGAATGAACAAAATAACAAAACACAAGGTCTGAACTGAACTTCTCCTATTTTATTTATCTGTGTTCCTCGCGCTCACTCTCACACACGCACACACACACACACACGCACACACACACACACACACACACACACACACACACACACACACAAGCACACTCAAGTGAACAAGCATTTTTTTAATGCAACAAGTAACAAGTAAGCACCAAAATACAGGTCTTTCACTCACATACCTCAAATACCGTGCACCTTTCCCTACATTACATCATTCAACCGGCTGGGTGCTGAGATGCCTGGGTGCTGAGACGGGTTTTTGCTTGAAACTCATCTCCCCTCATTCTTAGACTTTCGTCTCGCCTTGTAAAGACTTGCACGTTAATCAAGTTCCGTATTGACTAAACACTGAGAAAACAGAAAGACCAATACTCTCGGCAAACATACAGTATCAGCTGTCAAAACTGCTGTTTGCAGTCTGTCCAAACGATGTACTGTATACGTACAGCTGCTTTGTTTGAGTGCTAGTCTGTGTTTATACAAGTCTCTCAACAGTGTGTGAACACGGCTTTGCTTTAGCATCTCATTTACCAACCGCTGGTTTTAATGTTTGCAACAAGTACGAGAAACCGTCCATTGGATTCAAGGTGGACAGTGAATACAATCTAGCTAGCTAGAGGCGTGGGGGTGGGTGGGTGGGGGTGTGACTGGCAACTTTTTTCATTATTGGTTCATTTGCTTTGTAAACAAGCCTCATCACTCAGACTCAGGTAAAGTAACGCATCCCCCCCATTTAATCTTGACACACGAAGATGGTAGTGAGGCTGGAAGAATTTCAGTGAAGGCCTCGGATAATACAGGCTCACCCTGGGGAGCGCTTGTTTGGAAGTAATAATAACGTGAGGAGAGGGGAGCCAAAGGCTCCTTCGGGACGTACGCTGGTGCTGAAACGCAGCCGGGAGAGTTGCTTCTGCTGCCCTACTTGCTGAAATGCACGCTGTTACAGTGACGCTCTACTTATGGATGAATATGTAGTGGTAACGAACGACATTCGTACACAGTTACACCATCCCCTTCCGTAACACCCTCACCGCGAAACAGAAGCATACACACGGCATTGCATCTCACTCCAGCTAGAACATGAAAAGGAGTACAGGAACTCTTAGAAACCAGAGTCGTATCCCAGAGCCATTGTGAGCCCTTCCCCTCCCAACTGTCCAACACTTTCCTTTGTATGGGGGGGGGGGGGGGGATATGGTGCGTTCGCCTACAAGGTGTATCATACTACTGCGGTTGTGTCTGCGCCCACACTCCTGATGCAATCGTATACCAATACCAGTTCAAATTTCCCCCAAGTCTCACCACCTCCCTCTTCTCCCCCCTTTTTCCTCTCTTTTCCTCCAACTAGCCCCCTGTAATGCTAAGAAATCCAACAGACCATTCGGGTGAGATCAGCCAAATACACCGTGCCATCAAAGTCAACAGAGAGAGAGAGAGAGAGAGAGAGAGAGGGAGAGAGAGAGAGAGAGAGAGAGAGAGAGAGAGAGAGAGAGAGAGAGAGAGAGAGAGAGAGAGAGAGAGAGAGAGAGAGAGAGAGAGAGAGAGAGAGAGAGAGAGAGAGAGAGAGAGACAATGAACTAGAGAGGTGGGATGGGAAGAGGCAGAGAGGGTAGGAAGGGTGGACAGAGGGAGGCAGAACAACCTAAAGACAGTGGAAAAGCGAGGGAAGGGAGAGTACCAGAAAGAACGAGGAGACATAGACAGGAAAGGTTAATTCAATAGGAAATGATGGGTTCCCATGTTTATCCCCCCATTCTTCCCCTCCCTCTGTACAGGCAACCCAGGCTTAATTTACAACATGACAGCCACACTGCTGAGAGACGCACATAAATCCACCTCATCACAATTAAACCAAGGGTAGGCGAAGGACTGCTGCCCTTATATAGGCTAACAGAAAAGAAGGAGAGAGGGCCGAGTTGACGAGACAAAGTGAGATCATACCTAAAAGATATGGTAACATTTTGAATAAAAGATCATTAAGCAACGAGGGGGATTTATGTGCGAGGGGGTGTGGTATATGGCCAATATACCAGGCTAGGCTAAGGGTTGTTCTTATGCACAACGCAACGCAGAGTGCCTGGATACAGCCCTTCGCTATGGTATATTGACCATATATCACAAATCCCTGAGGTGCCTTATTGCTCTGGTTACCAACATAATTAGAACAGTAAACAAGTAGTTTTGAATCCTGCATCCTTTCAGCCAATCAGCATCCAGGACACAAATGACCCCATTTATAATAAATATTATAAACTGTGTGGTTCGAACGCTGAATGCTGATTGGCTGAAAGCCGTTGTATATCAGGCCATATATATGTATTTTTTTTACTGCTCTAATTACGTTGGTAACCAGTTTATAACAGCAATAAGGCACCTCTGGGTTTGTGGTATATGGCCAAAATACCGAGGCTAAGGGCTGTGTCCAGGTATTCCGCGTTGCGTCCAGGGACTCCTTAGCCGTGGTATATTGGCCATATACCACACCGCATTGGGCCTTATTGCTTAAAAATACATATAATAAGATAATTTATAATAATATATAATAACAGCATTTACTGTTATTTTAACTCTGTTATTATAACTATCTCCTTCAGGGAAATATGTTTGGTATCGTATCAAGCAACCACAGCATCAGTCAAACAAACACAAGGAAGTACATACTGTATGTTACACACCAGAACATGAGTATGGCTGGGCACAACACAAGGCAGTACATACTGTATGTTACACACCAGAACATGAGTATGGCTGGGCACAACACAAGGCAGTACATACTGTATGTTACACACCTGAACATGAGTATGGCTGGGCACAACACAAGGCAGTACATACTGTATGTTACACACCAGAACATGAGTATGGCTGGGCACAACACAAGGCAGTACATACTGTATGTTACACACCAGAACATGAGTATGGCTGGGCACAACACAAGGCAGTACATACTGTATGTTACACACCTGAACATGAGTATGGCTGGGCACAACACAAGGCAGTACATACTGTATGTTACACACCAGAACATGAGTATGGCTGGGCACAACACAAGGCAGTACATACTGTATGTTACACACCAGAACATGAGTATGGCTGGGCACAACACAAGGCAGTACATACTGTATGTTACACACCAGAACATGAGTATGGCTGGGCACAACACAAGGCAGTACATACTGTATGTTACACACCTGAACATGAGTATGGCTGGGCACAACACAAGGCAGTACATACTGTATGTTACACACCAGAACATGAGTATGGCTGGGCACAACACAAGGCAGTACATACTGTATGTTACACACCAGAACATGAGTATGGCTGGGCACAACACAAGGCAGTACATACTGTATGTTACAAACCAGAGCATGAGTATGCCTGGGCACAATACAAGGCAGTACATACTGTATGTTACACACCAGAACATGAGTATGGCTGGGCACAACACAAGGCAGTACATACTGTATGTTACAAACCAGAGCATGAGTATGGCTGTACAAGGTACATACTGTATGTTACAAGGCAGTACATACTGTATGTTACACACCAGAACATGAGTATGGCTGGGCACAACACAAGGCAGTACATACTGTATGTTACACACCAGAACATGAGTATGGCTGGGCACAACACAAGGCAGTACATACTGTATGTTACACACCAGAACATGAGTATGGCTGGGCACAACACAAGGCAGTACATACTGTATGTTTACACACCAGAACATGAGTATGGCTGGGCACAACACAAGGCAGTACATACTGTATGTTACACACCAGAACATGAGTATGGCTGGGCACAACACAAGGTAGTACATACTGTATGTTACAAACCAGAGCATGAGTATGCCTGGGCACAATACAAGGCAGTACATACTGTATGTTACACACCAGAACATGAGTATGGCTGGGCACAACACAAGGCAGTACATACTGTATGTTACAAACCAGAGCATGAGTATGGCTGGGCACAGCACAGTACATACTGTATGTTACAAACCAGAGCATGAGTATGGCTGGGCACAGCACAGTACATACTGTATGTTACAAACCAGAGCATGAGTATGGCTACGCACAACACAAGCTAACATCTATGAACTACATTCTGAACACCTGATAAGATCTGACATAGAATCAGAATATAGAGCGCATTCCATATCCTGTTCCCAGGGCCCTTTCTATAAGTTTCCCTCGGTGCCAATAAAGCAGGGTCCTCCAAATTCTTATTTTCAATGATGGCCTAGGAACAGTGGGTTACCTGCCTTGTTCAGGGGCAGAACAACAGATTCTTTACCTTGTCAGCTCAGGGATTCGATCCTGCAACCTTTCAGTTACTAGTCCAACACTCTAACCACTAGGCTAACAAGCTCATTCTGTTTTCTCCCCCTCTTTAAGAGGTGCTTTAAGTGGGGGCCCGAATGAAACGGAGAGCTGCAAATAAATGAATGTGAAGTAGAAAAGCAACAATCTCCAGACATGCCTCCCTGGGGATATTAACATATTATCAAATCTAATGTAATTTCTTGGATGCTCCCACTATCACCCCCCCGCCCAATTCGTAATTCATTTAGTGAAGTGAAAATGAAATGAAAGCCCACTCAGGCAACACAAGTGCTACGTTTCACAACGTTCACATTCAGTTGATCAGTGACTTTAGTGAACTGTGGCTTGTGTGGACTGGTGGTGGGTGGTGTGTTAACAATGTAAAGTGATTGGTTTTGCTATACCTTGCAGTCCTATAGGCCAGTTGCCAGTGCAGACTAGATATAATAGTGACTATATCCATCAAATCCATGTGACATGGAAAGCTAGAGCACGTGGGAGTTGGTCAGATAATGTGCTGGCTAGTGGCCAAGGTAGGTGGACTATGATTGGTGGACAGGCTAGGTGGCGAGATATATGATTATGGCATGGAATATGATGAGTACAGACCCACCCCTGACAGACAAACACACACACACACAAACAAACAAACACGTGTGGGGGCCCTGCGTCTCCTCCCCTCCTGACGGATGTAGCGAGGGGAGGGCCTCATTTGACAAAGTAATTGGTGTGGACTGATTACACCTTGATGATGAATGTGTGATAGAGCCTCAGCAGGGGAGCGGAGGAGACAATTAGGGCCATGTTGATCTCCTCCCTACCTTACCCTCTACCTGCACTCTACCCTCTGTCTTTCTCCTTTCTCTCTCTCCTCTCTCTCTTTGTCTCCCTCTCTACCCCCTCTCGCTCTGTCTGTGTGTCTCTCTCTCTGTCCGTGTGTCTCTCTCTGTCTCTCATGATTGGTCTCCTTATCACCATTAGTATTAATATGCCTCTTCGGGGGACAGAAACGGCATAAATGAATAAAGATGGAAATAAAGAACAAAAAGGATGAGCCTGGCCAACAAGATGGAGTGTCCGGCCCCCACAATGCCGCCGTCATTAGTATTAATATGAGTGTAGCTGGGGGACAGGGGGGGATGAATAAGCGGAGGTGGCGATGAGCAGACGGGGGGCCATGCGGAGCGGAGGAGAGGTGGAGGGATGGAAGCGAGGGGCCGCAGTATGTCTGGCTTCACAACGAGGTCAGGCTGATGAATGACCACGCCTCTCCGGGGCCACGGGGATCTGTTTGTGTCGCCTTCGCCTCATGGACACAGCTGGCGACAATGCCGGGCCACAGCTTTGTTTGGTAATTAAGTGGCGTCCATAGATGCATCCCTTGTCCATCCATCTCTTCCACGGAACAGGCGTCTGACACAACGGGAGTGAGGAAGGTGAGGAGGGCCGTGCCGAGCAGGCTAGGTACAGGGAGCGTGCTGGCCACTGCTCTTCTGTACTGGAAAATACAGATTGAAAGCTATATCTGGCTTTGGCAAAAGCTGTGCTGTTGTTTGAGACTTATCTTGGTTGTAGGGAGAGGCATGTTATGATCCAAGCTGTTCCAGCCTGGTCTGTAAGATATGTGGAGAGAGGGGAGGGAGGCAGGGGAATAGAGAGAAGGAGAGAGAGACAGACAGAGCGAGAGAGACAGACAGACATAGATTGAGAGAGACACGGAGAGAGAGCAACACGGAGCGAGAGAGACGTGGAGAGAGAGAGACAGATTGAGAGAGACACGGAGAGAGAGCAACACGGAGCGAGAGAGACGTGGAGAGAGAGAGACAGATTGAGAGAGACACGGAGAGAGAGCAACACGGAGCGAGAGAGACAGACAGAACAAGAACGAGGGAGCAAGAGAACAAGGTAAGAGTTTGAGTCCAAGTGCTCTTGTAGTGGTTTAGAGCCAGGATATAAAGTATCATTCCACAGTGAAAGAGAGAGTGTGAGGGAAAAATAAACATTGGTAAAAGATCAGGAATTTTCAATTCCATTTTTTTACATTTTTTTTATCATTAATTAAATGATTACACATTTTTATCATTACACAAAATGACTTATTTTTCACCTCACCAATTTCATTTTATTGAAGTATGGTATCACTAAATTCATCTGGTCTGACCCTCGATTATCTTAACAAAAGCTTAATTTCATCACATCAGACCCTCAGACTCCAATCTTTCTCCCAGATAAATCCCCAGACACTGTCCTCAATCACTCCTTAGATGAGAAGAATACTATTCAATTAAAAGCCCACGTAACAACATAGTGTAGAACATATAAGGTCAGGGTCTCCATTGAGATTGTTTTGAATCCAGGACTAGACTCAAACTGTGTTCAGGAAACCGGCCCATTCTTTATAAGGTTTATGGGGGAGAACGCGCCACAAATGGTGGTTTCTCAAATGTTCCCATTTCATAAAGACATGACCACATCAATTATCTTTAAAAACAAATGCAGTAGCATAAAACCATTTTGGCATCTTTTCTGCCACCCGAACCTTATCCAAATAATCTAGACATACAGCAGTCAATGTGTGCCGTGAACATACAGTCACAATGGCCTCATTTCCCAACGTCATGCAGTGTGGTGAAATCAGTCCTAGCTAGCTCCAGGGACAGAAACCTGACTAGATTTCGCCGTCCCTGTGCTATCAGATCCAAACCCTCTTATCACAGACCTACACAGTGACATTAGCATTAAGATGCGGCCCTCCCGGTGTCTTCTGTCAAATAATGTCTCGATAGGATCACAACCCAACCACCATTTTCTCATTCTCCAGTAGCAGCAGTTTTACATTAACAGAGATAGCCAAGGAGCAGCATGGAATTCCACACACACACACACACACACACACAGTGGGGTTGAATTTAAAGACCCACGTTGAATTTACCACCGAAACACGAGTAAGATACAAGCAGAACGCACAGAAATCAAAATCTGTCGGACATAAGCCCAGCACAGAATTGAGCTTTTTAACAAATCAACTGATTGTATTTGACAGTACATAAATATATATAGCTACGCATAGTAGATACATTTTAAAACCTGTCGGCGATAACACAAAATCAATGAGTTATGCCATTTCCATTGTGGTCCCTCATCGCCTCACATGTGCAGTCAGGGACATTAATAAAAACGGAAAGGAGCACCAAGAATGTTTTGTCTGTACCCTTGTCGGTATGATGGAGTTGGGTGTACTGGCATGCTTTTAACCGAAAAACAGTGGGTTGTTCTGGGTAATCCTCCACTTGGAAGTCTGGGACGTGCTGCGTCGCTACCAACGTGTTTCCTGTGTGTGGGGGTCGGGGAGGCTGTGCGAGCGGCGTGGGAGGCGTTGACAGGGACGGAGATGAGGACGCGGCAGTAATGGAGTTGACTAACGGCCTGCACATCATGGTGACAGACACCAGTCCCCCAGACACTGTGGGAGTTTAAAGAGCTCATTCACACTCATTGCTGTTCCGCTCCCCACATGGGAGGTGGGATCGTGATACACGTACACACACACACAATGACAAAAATAATATACAAAGTGAAAAACACACACACATGCGAGAAGATGCATGCGCACATCTTCACTCTTGCAAGCACGCACACACACACACACACACACTAGCTAATCAGTGTATTTTTGATAACATGCTCTCTCCTTCAGTGGTTAAGTAAGTGAAAAATACTGTCCATATGTCAGAGTACAACTGGTTCCTATCTCTGAATAGTAAGTTGTATTGGTTAGGCTATTGTTTGATGTACACATCTCTAGACGTAGGTACCCTCATTCTGGCTGGTACACACACCTACACCAGGCCTACTTACACACACACACTTTCAGGCTAAGGTCTCTGGGCCCAGTCGCAGCATGGGTGTCCAGCCTCTCTGGCCAGATTGAATACCGTATGTCCCTGTTCGAGTGAGAGAGTGTGAGTGAGATAGAGAGTGAGTGAGTGAGAGAGAGAGAGGGCATGTGTGAGAGAGAGAGAGAGAGAGAGAGTGAGAGAGAGAGAGGGCATGTGTGAAAGAGAGAGAGAGAGAGAGAGTGAGAGAGAGAGAGGGCATGTGTGAAAGAGAGAGAGAGAGAGAGAGTGAGAGAGAGAGAGGGCATGTGTGAAAGAGAGAGAGAGAGAGAGGATCAATCAATTGCGAGACCCACCCAAAATCAGGACAGATTTGACTTCGCAACCCGACCTACCCACATATAGTATAATTGTCCTGAGAGCTGATCAGTGACCGACCAAATAGCATCATTGTATTTAATTGTTTTTATGACTCCAGAGTAGTAGGCTGTTATTCTCCTCCTGCATTCATTCGTCTGTATGTTTATTCAAGATTTGGAGAAAAGGAAAACCATGCCACAAATGAAGAACCATGTCTTTACATTTTTTCTATTTGATGTGTCACGTTGGCAACTCAAATCACTTTCTAATTAGTCTTCTTACCCAATAAAATCCTATTGAACCTATAGCCTATTGAACATATAATTCTATATGATATACGGTGCACTTAGAAAGTATTCCGACCCCTTGACGTATTCCACATTCTGTTGTGTTATAGCTTGAATTCAAAATGGATTAAATATATTTTCTCTCACCCATCTATACACAATACACCAAAGTGAAAACATGTTTTTAGACATTTTTGCAAATGTACTGAAAATTGAATACAGAAATATCTCAAATATTCACCAGTCAATACTTTGTAGAAGCCCCTTTGGCAGCGATTACAGCGTTGAGTCTTCCTGGGTATGTCTGTATCAACTTTGAACATCTGGATTTGGGGATTTTCTCCCATTCTTCCTTGCAGATTTTCTCAAGCTTTGTTGTTAAATGGGAAGCGGCAGTGAACAGCAGTCCTTCCACAGATTTTCAATGGGATTAAAGTTTGGGTTTTGACTGGGCCACTCAAGGACTTTCACATTCTTGTTCTGAAGCCATTCCAGAGTTTCTTTGGATGTATGCTTGGGGCCAAGCATACAGCCCCAGTCCAAGGTAGTTTGCACCCCAGTCTAAGGTAGTTTGCACTCTGAAGTAGGTTCTCATCATTTCCCTGTATTTGGCTACATTCATTGTTCCCGCCGACAGAGATGGTTGCCTCGCTTCTAGTCCTTAGGAATCTATGCAGTATTTTGTTTTTTTAATGTATTATTTCTTACATTGTTAGCCCAGAAAATCTTAAGTGGTATTAGAACTATTTGATATCAGAGCGACGTCAACTTACCAACATTATGATCAGAAATATGACTTTCCCGAAGCGGATCCTTTGTTCTCACCACCAGCCAGGACATGGGAAATTATTCCAGAGGCCGACCCAAAACAACGTCGCCACAGAAGAGGTAGAGGGAGTGGCCTCCTGGTCAGACTTCGAAGGCAGGCACACCACCCACTGCTTCCGATTATATTACTCGCCAATGTCCAGTCTATAGATAAGAAGGTAGACAAAATTATGGCAGGGGCTGCTTTCCAGAGAGACATCTGGGACTGTAACATTCTCTGTTTTCACGGAAACATGGCTCTCTCGGGATATGTTGTCGGAGTCGGTACTGCCAATGGGATTCTTTATGCGTCGCGGCAACAGAAATAAACATCTATCTGAGAAGAAGAAGGGCAGGGGTGTATGCTTCATGATTAATGACTCATGGTGTAATCATAACAACATACAGGAACTCAAGTCATTTTGTTCACATGACCTATAATTCCTTACAATTAAATGCCGACCACACTACCCAAGATAATTCTCGTCAGTTATTATCACAGGCGTGTATATCCCTCCCCAAGCCAATACCACAACGGCCCTCAAAAAACTTCACTGGACTCTATGCAAACTGGAAACCATACATCCCGAGGTTGCATTTATTGTAGCTGGGGATTTTAACAAAGCAAATTTGAGAACAAGGCTACCTAAATTCTATCAGCATATTGATTGTAGCACTCGTGCGGGAAATACACTGGATCACTGCTACTCTAACTTCCGCAATACATACAAGGCCATCCCCCGCTTTGGCAAATCTGACCACAACTCCATATTGCTATTTCTTTAATATTTAACTAGTTAAGTCAATTATGAACAAATTCTTATTTACAATGATGGCCTACAGGGGAAAAGTGGGTTAACTGCCTTGATCAAGTGCAGACCAACTGATTTTTACCTTGTCAGCTCAGGGATTTGATCCAGCAACCTTTTGGTTACTGGCCCAACACTCTAAACACTAGGCTACCTGCCCACCCCAAAGAAAGAAACTCAAACAGGATGTACCCTTGACTAGAACGATTCAACGCTGGTCTGACCAATCGCAATCCACACTTCAAGATTGTTTTGATCACACGGACTGGGAAATGTTCCGGGCAGCCTCAGAGTATAACACCAATTTATACGCTGATTTGGTGAGTGAGTTTATAAGGAAGTGCATTGGAGATGTTGTACCCACTGTGACTATTTAAACCTACCCTAACCAGAAATCGTGGATGGATTGCAGCATTTGTGCAAAACTGAAAATGAGAATCACTGCATTTAACCATGGAAAGATGACTGGGAATATGGCTGAGTAAAAACAGTGTAGTAATCCCCTTCGCAAGAAAATCAAACAAGCGAAGTGTCGGTATAGGGACAAAGTGGAGTCGGAATTCAACGACTCAGACACGAGGCGTATGTGGCAGGGTCTACAGGCAATTACGGACTGCAAAAAGAAAACCAGCCACGTCATGGATACCGATGTCTTGCTTCCAGACAAACTAAACACCTTCTTTGCCCGCTAGATAATAGTGCCACCAAAGTGGCACGCTACTAAGGACTCTTCTCCGTGGCCGATGTGCGTAAGACATTTAAACGTGTTAACCCTTGTTTAAATGTTTTACTTAAATGTCTTACTACCTCGTCCTCAGTGCATGCGCAGACCAGCTGGCTGGTGTGTTTACGGACATATTCAATCTCTCCCTATGCCTGTCTGCTGTCCCCACATTCTTCAAGATGGCCACCATTGTTCCTGTACCCAAGAAGGCAAAGATAATTTAACTAAATTACTATTGCCCCTTAGCACTCACTTCTGTCAAAAATGAAGTGCTTTGAGAGACTAGTCAAGGATCATATCACCTCCACCTTACCTGCCACCCTAGACCCACTCCAATTTGCATACCGCCCCAATAACAACAAACAATGCAATCGCCATCATACTGCACACTGCCCATCTGGACAAGAGGAATACTGTTCATCAACTACAGCTCAACTACAGCTCAGCATTCAACACCATACTACCTTCCAAGCTCATCATTAAGCTTGAGGCCCTGGGTCTCAACCCCGCCCTGTGCGATTGGGTCCTGGACATGAAAGGCAGCTCCCAGGTGGTGAAGGTAGGAAACAACATTCCCACTTCGCTGATCCTCAACACTGGGGCCCCACCAGGGTGCGTGCTCAGCCCCCTCCTGTACTCCCTGTTCACCCATGATGGCGTGGCCATGCACGCCTCCAACTCAATCATCAAGTTTGCAGACGACACAACAGTAGTCGGCTTGATTACCAACAACGGCGAGAGAGCCTACAGGGAGGAGGTGTGGTGTCAGGAAAACAACCTCTCACTCAACTTCAACAAAACAAAGGAGATGATCGTGGACTTCAGGAAACAGCAGTGGGAGCATCTCCCTATCCACATCGACGGGACAGCAGTGGAGAAGGTGGAACATTTTAAGTTCCTCGGCATACACACCAACTAAAATGGTCCACCCACACAGATAGTGTAGTGAAAAAGGCACAACAGTGCCTCTTCAACCTCAGGAGGCTGAAGAAATGTGACTTGTCACCGAAAACCCTCACAAACTTTTACAAATGCACAATTGAGAGCATTCTGTTGGGCTGTATCACCGCCTGGTACGGCAACTGCACCGCCCACAACCGTAAGGCTCTCCAGAGGGTGATGTGGTCTGCACAACGCATCACCGGATGCAAACTGCCTGCCTTCCAGGACACCTACACCACCCGATGTCACAGGAAGGCCAAAAAGATTATCAAGGACAACAACCACCCAAGCAATTGCCTGTTCACCCACTGCTACCATCCAGAAGGGGAGGTCAGTACAGTTGCATCAAAGCTGGGACCCGACAGACTGAGAAACAGCTTCTGTCTCAAGGCCATCAGACTGTGAAACAGCCATCACTAACACAGAGAGGCTGCTGCCTACATACATACTTGAAATCATTGTCCACTTTATTAATAAATGGATCACTAGTCACTTTAATGAAGCCACTTTAATAATGTTCACATATCTTACATACTCATTTAATATATATACAGTACTACCGTTCAAAAGTTTGGGGTCACTTAGAAATGTCCTTGTTTTTGAAAGAAAAGCACATATTTGTCCATTAAAATAACATCAAATCAGATCAGATCAGAAATACAGTGTAGACATTGTTAATGTTGTAAACAACTATTGTAGCTGAAAATGGCAGATTTTTTATGGAATATCTACATAGGCGTACAGAGGCCCATTATCAGCAACCATCACTCCTGTGTTCCAATGGCACGTTGCGTTAGCTAATCCAAGTTTATCATTTGAAAAGGCTAGTTGATCATTAGAAAACCCTTTTGCAATTATGTTAGCACAGCTGAAAACTGTTATGCTGATTAAAGAAGCAATAAAACTGTCCTTCTTTAGACTAGTTGAGTATCTGGCGTATCAGCATTTGTGGGTTCGCTTACAGGCTCAAAATGGCCAGAAACAAAGACCTTTCTTCTGAAACTCGCAGTCTTTTCCTGTTCTGGGAAATGAAGGCTATTCCATGCGAGAAATTGCCAAGAAATTGAAGATCTCGTACAACGCTACTCCCGTCACAGAACAGAGCAAACTGGCCCTAACCAGAATAGAAAGAGGTGTGGGAGTTCCCGGTGTACAACTGAGCAAAAGGAAAAGTACATTAGAGTGTCTAGTTTGAGAAACTGATGCCTCACAAGTCCTCAACTGGCAGCTTCATTAAATAGTACCCGCAAAACACCAGTCTCAACATCAACAGTGAAGAGGCGTCTCCAGGATTTCGGCCTTCTAGGCAGAGTTGCAAAGTAAAATTCCATATCTCAGACTGGCCAATAAAAAATAAACATGATGGGCAAAAGAACACAGACACTGGGCAGAGGAACTCTGCCTAGAAGGCCAGCACGTTGTCATTTATGACTTCAGTGACTTCCCCATTATGGGGTATTGTGTGCAGAAGGGTGAGAAAAAAATATTTAATCCAGGCTGTAACACAACAAAATGTGGAATAAGTCAAGGGGTATGAATACTTTCTGAAGGCACTGAAATTCTATATCATTAGCCTATAATATATGCATAAAATGCATCTGCCAATTGCAGCATCTGCCTATACCCATACATATTGTCTCGATCAATTGTTTTATTTTAACTACCCTCAATCACCAAGTCAGGCATAGCCTACCACATTTCAAAAATAGGCCATCATCACTGTCAATCGTGAATGACAAATATTCACCATTTACCAGTTAAATGTCCAAACTGCATCTGCATGCCAATCATTTGATTGATCTCAATCAGTTTTTAATGGGAATTAGCATTTAGATCTTCTAGAATTACTGTTTGGTGAGTGAATTAGAGCAGATGGTGCTAACAAACTATTAGCCTTTCTTGTATTCTGTTTCAACCAAAGCATAAAT
The DNA here is from genome assembly GCF_034236695.1 of Oncorhynchus nerka. Classification (NCBI taxonomy): domain Eukaryota; kingdom Metazoa; phylum Chordata; class Actinopteri; order Salmoniformes; family Salmonidae; genus Oncorhynchus; species Oncorhynchus nerka. The sequence goes on from NC_088402.1 coordinate 41,876,621, forward strand.
CCTGCCCTCGCCGTTGAGTTTTGGTTGCTTGATTTAAAAAAAGACTATTCTGCTTCAGCTAACCATCCTAACATATAATTAGAGATGATGAGGTGTTTGGGGTGTAACAGTAACCTTATAGTCCTGCTATGCTATTATATTAGGTTCTGTTATGTAACAAGCACATTAATCATTATGCGGTCTTGTAAGAAATTGATTCAGCTTTGATCCCACTTTACAATAATTTGCATTATAACCGGCCTACTACTACATGCTATTTGTAGGCTATAGTCTAATAAAAATACAGTTGAAGTTGGAAGTTTACATACTCTTTTCCTTGGAGTCATTTAAACTCGTTTTTCAACAACTCCACAAATGTATTGTTAACAAACTATAGTTTTGGCAAGTCGGTTAGGACATCTACTTTGCGCATGACACAACTCATTTTTCCAACAATTGTTTACAGACAGATTATTTCACTTGTAATTCACTGTATCACAATTCCAGTGGGTCAGAAGTTTACATTCACTAAGTTGACTGTGCCTTTATACAGCATGGAAAATTCCCCAAAATTATGTCATGACATCATTTGAGTCAATTGGAGGTGTAGCTGTGGATGTATTTCAAGGCCTAACTTCAAACTCAGTGCCTCTTTGCTTGACATCATGGGGAAATCAAAAGAAATCAACCAAGACCTCAGAAAAAAAATTGTAGACCTCCACAAGTTTGGTTCATCCTTGGGAGCAATTTCCAAACACCTGAAGGTACCTCGTTCATCTGTACCAACAATAGTACACACATATAAACACCATGGGACCACGCAGCTGTCATACCGCTCAGGAAGGAGACGCGTTCTGTCTCCTAGAGATGAACGTACTTTGGTGCAAATCAATCCCAGAACAACAGCAAGGGACCTTGTGAAGATGCTGGAAAGTATCTATGTCCACAGTAAAACGAGTCCTATATCAACAGAACCTGAAAGGTCGCCCAGCAAGGAAGAAGCCACTGCTCCAAAACCGCCAATAAAAAAAGCCAGACTACAGTTTGCAACTGCACATGGGGACAAGGATGGTACTTCTTGGAGAAATGTGAAGCACTGGGGTGGCAACCATGAAGCACGGGGGTGGCAGCATCATGTCGTGGGGGTGCTTTGCTAGAGGAGGGACTGGTGCACTTCACAAAATAGATGGCATCATGAGGGTGGAAAATTATGTGCATATATTGAAGCAACACGTAAGTAAGGAAGTTGAAGCTTGGTCGCAAATGGGTCTTCCAAATGGACAATGACACCAAGCATACTTCCAAAGTTGTGGCAAAATGGGTTAAGGACAACAAGTCAAGGTATTGGAGTGGCCATCACAAAGCCCTGACCTCAATCCCATACAAAACTTGTGGGCAGAACTGAAAAAGCGTGTGCAAGCAAGGAGGCCTACAAACCTGACTCAGCTCTGTCAGTAGGAATGGGCCACAATACACCCAACCTATTGTGGGAAGCTTGTGGAAGGCTACCCGAAACGTTTGACTGAAGTTAATCAATTTAAAGGCAATGCTGCCAAATACTAATTGAGTGAATGTAAACGTCTGACCCACTGGGAATGTGATGACATAAATAAAAGCTGAAATAAATCATTCTCTCTACTATTATTCTGACATTTCACATTCTTAAAATAAAGTGGTGATCCTAACTGACCTAAAACAGGGAATTTTTACTAGGATTAAATGTCAGGAATTGTAAAAAACTGAGTTTAAATGTATTTCGCTAAGGTTTATGTAAACTTCTGACTTCAACTGTACATATAGCTTAATATCATTGTACTGTTTGTGTGGAGAGCTTTAACATTGTAAGGTGTAGCTTAAATACACTTTGATTTGATTAGCTTTAACACATGGTTACAATATAGCCTATTACAAAATTGAAAGAAAACAGGTTAACTATCAATTCATATAATGTATTCCCATAGATTAAACATGCTATCAAATCAATTGACCAAGTAGTGAACAGAAATCATTACTACGTAGAATTGCAGGAAATTGGTTTTAAAACGGACATAAAATCAAGCTTTTGAATTGGGAGTATTAATGCAACTCAATAAACTACACTGCTCAAAAAAATAAAGGGAACACTTAAACAACACAATGTAACTCCAAGTCAATCACACTTCTGTGAAATCAAACTGTCCACTTAGGAAGCAACACTGATTGACAATAAATTTCACATGCTGTTGTGCAAATGGAATAGACAACAGGTGGAAATTATAGGCAATTAGCAAGACACCCCCAATAAAGGAGTAGTTCGGCAGGTGGTGACCAAAGACCACTTCTCAGTTCCTATGCTTCCTGGCTGATGTTTTGGTCACTTTTGAATGCTGGCGGTGCTTTCACTCTAGTGGTAGCTCAGGTAGTGCAGCTCATCCAGGATGGCACATCAATGCGAGCTGTGGCAAGAAGGTTTGCTGTTTCTGTCGGCGTAGTGTCCAGAGCATGGAGGCGCTACCAGGAGACAGGCCAGTACATCAGGAGACCTGGAGGAGGCCGTAGGAGGGCAACAACCCAGCAGCAGGACCGCTACCTCCGCCTTTGTGCAAGGAGGAGCAGGAGGAGCCCTGCCAGAGCCCTGCAAAATGACCTCCAGCAGACCACAAATGTGCATGTGTCTGCTCAAACGGTCAGAAACAGACTCCATGAGGGTGTTATGAGGGCCCGACGTCCACAGGTGGGGGTTGTGCTTACAGCCCAACACCGTGCAGGACGTTAGGCATTTGCCAGAGAACACCAAGATTGGCAAATTCGCCACTGGTGCCCTGTGCTCTTCACAGATGAAAGCAGGTTCACACTGACAGTCTGGAGACGCCGTGGAGAACGTTCTGCTGCCTGCAACATCCTCCAGCATGACCGGTTTGGCGGTGGGTCAGTCATGGTGTGGCATTTCTTTGGGGGGCCCGCACAGCCCTCCATGTGCTCGCCAGAGGTAGCCTGACTGCCATTAGGTACCGAGATGAGATCATCAGACCCCTTGTGAGACCATATGCTGGTGCGGTTGACCCTGGGTTCCTCCTAATACAAGACAATGCTAGACCTCATGTGGCTGGAGTGTGTCAGCAGTTCCTGCAAGAGGAAGGCATTGATGCTATGGACTGGCCCGCCCGTTCCCCAGACCCTGAATCCAATTGAGCACATCTGGGACATCATGGCTCGCTCCATCCACCAACACACAGACAACCACAGACTGTCCAGGAGTTGGCGGATGCTTTAGTCCAGGCCTGGGAGGAGATCCCTCAGGACCATCCGCCACCTCATCAGGAGCACACACTAATGAGCCACACACACTACTGAGCCTCATTTGGACTTTTTTTAAGGACATTACATCAAAGTTGGATCAGCCTGTAGGGTGGTTTTCCACTTTAATTTTGAGTGTGACTCCAAATCCAGACCTCCATGGGTTGATAAATTTGATTTCCATTGATCATTTTTGTGTGATTTTGTTGTCAGCACATTCAACTATGTAAAGAAAAAAGTATTTAATAAGAATATTTAATTCATTCAGATCTAGGATGTGTTATTTTAGTGTTCCCTTTCTTTTTTTGAGCAGTGTATAAACGTAATGCAGTATTACCTTCAAATTGGCCCAATTCACGTTTACAATTGCCCACCCTGACATACCAAGCTAGAACGGGCACTGCGTCTCAACCAATAGCCAATGTAGGCTGAATATCCCAAGCAGGGCTACAGCAAAAATTTTAGAAAGGGTCAGGCTCATTGGGCTTTGAGGTGTACACTCTGGTTTGGGTTTCTTCTGCAATACGGTGTAGCCAGGGCAGGTGCCAGAAAGAATCAATTGGACAGGCAGAATCAAATGTACCTCTTTTGTGCGCATGCCCATGCACACATTTTGTTAATGGGTGCTATAATAACGACAATAGACAGCTAGTGAGTTTCAAATTTGAGGAAGCTTACAATTATTTATCCTACCATCTGCTTGCAAGTTATGATTATTTTTATATGCACAGTTTGATTTCAATAATGACATTGTTGTTTCTCAAAAGTATTGTCATGTGTTTAATAATCAAATCTGAATTAAAATGGTTGAAATCTTAGTTGAAATTCAACTAACGCAAGAGCACCAGCATTTGCCATAGGGACACATCACATCGCATGAATCTCTCTACGACTGTCTTCCTCCCTTTCTTGAGTTGAGGAAGACTTCTTGACCTTTCAAGACTTGATGTCTTGACTTGAGCTATCGCTAGTGAAGTGCTACTCTGCAAACAACGTTTCCTATCCGAGAATGAGAAAGGTACTGAAATACATGCAAATTACATTTACTAGGCCTACTGATGACATATGAAATATGGAATTGATAAAACAATAAACAATCAAAGGGCAAACCATTCTCATGAAACAATGAATGTGCAAGAATTGGCAGCAGACAGCGGAGCACATTCTGAAGAGTGGAGTGCAAGCACTCCGGAGAAGGATGCCCATATCTTCGCCACACACACTCATTCATATCTTCTTGTCTAAACATCTTAAATTACAATTTAATAACCAGCTAGGCCTATTGACACGCACGTTGCCCAAATTGCTGGCTTCCCAAATAGGCATAGTCCTATGCACTTGTGATTTGATACAATCATCAGCTATTTAGAAAACAAATAAAGCCTCTGTTGCTATGTCATGCTCTCTGGTGAAGCATTTTTAATGGTTTTATTTGGACAGGAGAAATTATATAATTTTGGCAAAACATCAATTTACTTTAGGGGAAGCCAGAATCAAACAGTTGTCGTGTCTTTGGCTATGCTGGATTAAGTGATATGTTAAAATCCTTTCTCTGTAATTAATATGACATGATTTAGCTAATCATGTAAATGTCATTAACTAGAAAGTCGGGGCACCACAAAATAATATTTATAGAGCAGTTATCTTCCGAATAAACTCTTAAAGACCTCGTAATATTTTACATCAATAGCAGTCAATATTAATTAATCGTCACCTTATTTCAGTCTCATCTGAAAGTTGTACATTCTTGGTTATCTTCATAAACCCTGGCTAACAAGTTGAATCAGCAATACAAAATTGGGTTTAATTATTTATTTACTAAATACCTAACTGATCACACATAATTACATATACACAGAATGAATCATACCTTGATTACAAATGATGTCATAAAGGAAAACGTCCCTAGTGGACGGAGAAGATATGACAGCTGGTTACACAAAGGAAAGTGGGTTGGGTTTTAGTGAAAGAGCGGGAAGACTGAGGAACAAAGGGAGAAGCTGTGATATCGTAAATACAATAACCTATGCAATAAATACCACTGATTTTAATCAGGGCAAGGTGACTGGTAACATGACCGAATACAAACAGTGCAGCTATTCCCTCCGCAAGGCTATCAAACAAGCTAAGCGTCAGTACAGAGACAAAGTAGAATCTCAATTCAACGGCTCAGACACAAGAGGCATGTGGCAGGGTCTACAGTCAATCACGGACTACAAGAAGAAATCCAGCCCAGTCACGGACCAGGATGTCTTGCTCCCAGGCAGACTAAATAACTTTTTTGCCCGCTTTGAGGACAATACAGTGCCACTGACACGGCCTGCAACGAAAACATGCGGTCTCTCCTTCACTGCAGCTGTTGGAATGTTATTGGATATATATGATTATAACATCCTGAAGATTGATTCTGCACTTAGTTTGACCAGTTTCTTCAACCTGTAATATGTCTTTTGGAAGTTTTGGAAGTTTTCATGCAAAGTTATCCTGGACCCGAAGTCATTTTTGGGCATGTGAGCTGAAAGTGATAGCAAATGCTGCTACTTGGACACTAGAATTGAACATTATGGAACAAAATGATTTATTGTTGAACTAGGACTCCTTGCACTACATTCTGATGAAAGATCATCAAAGGTAAGGGAATATTTATGTTGTAATTTTGTATTTCTGTTGACTCCAACATGGCGGAGAAATATTGTTACGTCTGAGCGCCGTCTCAGATTATTGCAATGTTAGGCTTTTTCCGTAACGTAAAAAAAAATGTGATACAGCGGTCTTTAATTATATGTAGAACATGTATCTTTAGTCAAAGTTTATGATGAGTATTTCTGTTATCTGGCGTAGCTTTCTATAATTCCTCCGGATATTTTGGAGGATTTTCTGAACATGGCGTCAATGTAAACCGAAATTTATGGATATAAAATGCATATTATCGAACAAAACATAAATGTACTGTGTAACATGTCATATGACTGTCATCTGTTGAAGATTTTCAAGAGGTTAGTGATTGATTTTTTAAAAATCCTGCTTTTGTGATTTTATCTTTTGCTGGAAAAAATGGCTACGTTTTTTCTTTGGTTTGGTGGTGGTCTAACATAAATATATGTTGTGTTTTCGCTGTAAAACATTAAAAATCTGACATGCTGGGTAGATTAACAAGGTGTTTATCTTTCATTTGAGGTATTGGACTTGTTAATGTGTGGAGGTTAAATATTTCTAAAGAATATTTTTGCATTCACTGCGCCACCTTTTCAGCTGAACGGGGGAGTGGGGTTCCCTGGGAGAAACCCATCGGCTCAACAGGAGTCTGGCCTTCTCTGGATTTATGGTGCTTTCAAGACAACTGGGAACTATGAGAAAAACAAGGTTGAATCATGATGAGGTGAGTGATCTTCAGGTAGGAGCATTAGAAGCAGGCCCGAGTTCCCGACTTGCAATTCCGAGTTGAGTGACCATTCAAAATATATTTTCCCAGTGAGAGCTCGTTTCTTTTCAGAGTTCCCAGTTGTCTTGAACTCACTGAAGTCTGAGATTTCCCAGTTCTGAGTTTCCAGTTGTTTTGAACACGGCAGAAGTCATGCTGGATTGACAGCATAGCTAATGTATTCAACCTTTTCTGACCCATTGTGTGTTGTGAGTGAATGTTTATCCTTTTAAGCTTGGAAAAGAGACCCTTCAACCCAGACTTGGACCCACATTCACTCCACTGATTAGCAGGCTAGTGATTGCTTTGCAAAGCTTGCAGTTAGCCATTGATCCCTTCCGAACCACTTATTGTTGAATATGCAATTTCCAACTTGTGTAATGTTTATGTCCAATGAGCACCGATACGTTTCATCTATAATTTACCTTCATTATTTCTCTTCACGTGACAAGGATTGAAAAGGATTTGCCAGTCGACTTGATTCATGATGATGACTGCTAGCTTGCTAGCTATGATTTTGAAAGCTACTGTAGATACAACGTGATTTGACGTCATTTTATGAAACACCTGCGTTTTGGAGCTGCCTTACTCAAGAAAGCAAAAAAGAGACCATGTTTGTATGGAGGCCTTATTAACTCAATTATAGATGTATTTATTGTTGGCAAACTATGTGACACGGATTAATGCCCCAAATATATGCAATACAGGCAACAACAACAAAAAATAATGTTTGCCTGATGTAGCAGGTGTGTGCACTTGGACTGTGCTGCAGCCTTGTCCGCTACTGACGTGCCTTAAAACTTGTGGTTTTGAACCAGCGCCTTCTCATGTTGTTTATAAGACGGAGCGGCTGGTGATTATTTTTCAACGGTCTGATTGTCCAAAGTGGTCAAGCCTCTGACGGGCCTCCGCAGTGCACACACAGCCTACAGTTCATCATTCTCACCACCTTCAGAGAGAAGACAGGGACGCAACCACCATTTACCTACCTCTAGGCTGCTATGCATATTTGGTTTGTCAGCTTTTCATTGAATTTTTGTGGTAATTTCTTTAGAATTTATCAGAATTGAATTTTCCATAAATAGTTTTACCAGTTCTGTGTAGGCCCCACAAAACAATGTTACATTGTCACGTGAAAAGGAAGCTTTAGCACTGGTTTCGTACTAGTTACGTAAGATAGTTTGTTGATTTTGCTAATACGGGCACTTTTGGATGTTAAATGTTTTTGAAAATGAGACCTCCTGAAACTGCTTTTTATCTATCTGAAAATGTTCTTCACCCTGTCTGGAAAACCAATCTAATAGTGGCTGAGAATATACTATTTAAGAATATAAAGATTTTTATCGGTTTCCCCAAATACCTGAGTGGAAATGTCATTACCACCACGTCATAAAATATGTTATTTTAGTAGAAAAGGAAATTACAAAAATTGTGCCTAAGGTATTTTATATAACATTTCCATGTTTTTTTTAATACTATTTGGAAGTTTTCTTAATTATATGTATTCATCATTGTCTTGTCTAAATGTCCATATATGCCTTGATGATACTCAGAAACGTGTATTTACCACATCAAAATCTTGGTAATGACTTAGCGTTGTGGTAATGACAGTGCTGTGGAAATTACATTTCATACTCAGCAACTGATTTAAAACATTTATGTCACAATTGTACATGTTTCATTGGATTTACGATATAGAACGCTGCATTCAAAACTTAAAAAAACAAAAGGTTACTTATTAAAGCATATTTCAGAGCAATTTTGGGATTCAATGCATTAGACAGAAATACATGTACAAGGTTGGAAACACTGGTTGACATTAAACACATGATTGTTCACTGGCTGCAGTCTATTGATTCAGACTCATGAGACAGGTGTGTGCTCATGCAAGATTAGGTTTTGCCCTTAATGCACTCTATTGCTTATTGAGAAAGCAAGATTCCTCCTAAAGTGCGCCATCAAGCATCATAGGCCGTTTTGTCGCTGGATGAGGCTCAGGGACAAGCCCATTCTCTGATTGGTACCATACAATTTCCTCTCTCATTGGCCAAAGTAATCAGTTGGCTCCCACACGACTAATCGTCTTGACTGGAGATCAGCTCTCTGCATCAACAGCTTGTATAATACCAGGGTGAGGGTTTTCATCGTATGTCACAACATACCACTTTCCAATCAATCACTTATGTACAGTGCCTTCGGGAAGTATTCTGACCCCTTGACTTTCTCCACATTTTGGTAGGTTACAGGCTTATTCTAAAATGGATTAAATATATGTTTTTTTAACCTCATCACTTTACACATAATGACAAAGCAAAAACAGGTTTTTAGAAATGTTTGCTAATACGCACTACCATTCAAAAGTTTGGGGTCACTTAGAAATGTCCTTGTTTTTGAAAGAAAAGCACATTTTTTGTCCATTAAAATAACAGAAAATTGATCAGAAATACAGTCTAGACACTGTTAAATGTTGTAAATGACTATTGTAGTTGGAAAAGGCAGATTTAAAAAAAATATCTACAGAGGCCCATTATCAGCAACCATCACTCCTGTGTTCCAATGGCACGTTGTGTTAGCTAATCCAAGTTTATCATTTCAAAAGGCTAATTGATCATTAGAAAACCATTTTTCAATTATGTTATAGCACAGCTGAACATTTTTGTGCCGATTAAAGCAATACAACTGGCTTCCTTTAGACTAGGTGAGTATCTGGAGCATCAGCATTTGTGGGTTCGATTACAGGCTCAAAATGGCCAGAAACAAAGATCTTTCTTCTGAAACTCCAGTCTATTCTTGTTCTGAGAAATGAAGGCTATTTCATGCGAGAAATTGCCAAGAAACTGATGATCTCATACAGCGCTGTGTACTACTCCCTTCACAGAACAGGGCAAACTGGCCCTAACCAGAATAAAAAGAGGAGTGGGAGGCCCCGGTGCACAACTGAGCAAGAGAACAAGTATATTAGAGTAGAAAGAGGAGGAAGGGAAGCGCTACTAAGGTACACAATAGTACATTTTGGTAGATAGAAGGTGCTCTTTGGTAAAAGGGGTAAATTGGTCATCAAAAAGAAAGGAGGACCAAGGCACTCTACATATAATTAATTAAAATGCCTTTATTATTATGGCATGTTCAATAGAAACAACGTTTTTTTTAAACCGATGCGTTTCGGCTGCATGGCCTTCATCAGGCAGTACAAAAAAAGGCTTACAATGTCCTCTTTTGAACAGGGAGTGGTTACAAAATTGATTGGACACACCTAGTAAGCAATACTATACACATTAAACTGTGAAATCCTGTAGCTATGTTATCATAAAAATACAACTCCAAGCTAGAAGTATCAGAACACTAAAAGGTAGTTCCAACCTTAAATATGACTGGGAGAAGTGTCAAGAATAAGAAAGCAATATATTCCATAGTACACAGCAAAACATAAACAACAACAGTCAAAACATAGCTGAGGGCAATTGAGCAAAAAGTCCACTAGATGACAGCAAATGGACCCATCACGACCCTACAGGAAGGGTGAGAAATCCATATCTTCATTTAAACCAGGGTATTTAGTGGCCTGTAGTTTGTAAATCCAAAAACGTTCCCTTTGTTTTAACTGTTTAAGACGTCCCCTTTTCTAATAGAGGCCGGAATATGATCAATACCCATAGCTTGTAGGGAGGCAGGGTTGCCATGGTGTAAGGACTTGTAGTGCCTTGCCATGGGATAGTCTTCATTGCCTATGGTGTACTTGTGTTCCGCTAAACGGTTTAAGGCGTCTCTTTGTCCGTCCAATGTAGAACACCTAGCAATTCCAATCTATAGATGACATGAGTGGTTTTACAGTTAACCTCTTCAACCTATGGGGGCGCTATGTCATTATTGGATAAAAAAACGTGCCCGTTTTAAGCGCAATATTTTGTCACGAAAAGATGTTCGACTATGCATATAATTGCCAGCTTTGGAAAGAAAACACTCTGACGTTTTCAAAACTGCAAAGATATTATCTGTGAGTGCCCCAGAACTGATCTTACAGGCGAAACCAAGATGAAACTTCAAACAGGAAATGAGCAGGATTTTTGACGCTCTGTTTTACTATCGTCTCCTTATAAGGCTGTGAATATGCTGTGAACGAGCTTATGCGCTCTGCCGTTTGTCCAAGATGTCTGCCGCATTGTGACGTGTTTGTAGGCATATCATTGGAAGATTGACCATAAGAGACTACATTTACCTGGTGTCCAGCCCGGTGTCCTGTGTCGAAATTATTGCGTAATCTGTAGGTCCATGCGCGTTCCATTTCTTCAGAAGAGAAAGTCAACTGCCACGAAGGATTTATCGTCGATAGATATGTGAAAAACACCTTGAGGATTGATTCTAAACATCGGTTTGCCATGTTTCTTAATTTGGAAAAAAGTTTGCGTTTTAATGACTTAATTATTATTATTTTTTTTTCTTACCCAAACGTGATGAACAAAACGGAGCGATTAGTCGACACAAATAATATTTTTTGTAAAAACGGAACATTTGCTATCTAACTGAGAGTCTCCTCATTGAAAACATCTGAAGTTCTTCAAAGGTAAATGATTTTATTTGAATGCTTTTCTGGTTTTTGTGAAAATGTTGCCTGCTGAATGGTAACGCTAAATGCTACGCTAGCTATCAATACTGTTACACAAATGCTTGTTTTGCAATGGTTGAGAAGCATATTTTGAAAATCTGAGATGACAGTGTTGTTAACAAAAGGCTAAGCTTGAGAGCAAATAGATTAATTTCATTTCATTTGCGATTTTCATGAATAGTTAACGTTGCGTTATGGTAATGAGCTTGAGGCTGTAGTCACGATACCGGATCCGGGATGGCTCGACGCAAGAGGTTAATGAAATGCTTGACGTAATACTCCATTTTGGAAGCTGTGTCAACAAAATACTTCTTCTGTGCAATATTTCTGCAATGGTTGCAATGGTTACATTTAAAAGATGCCTTGGGTTTGTGGTCAAGACAAGTTTTTGAGAGTCACCCGGAAGATAACTGTGGACTAATTTGTCATTTAGGGTAGGACATCTCTTAAAGCTTATGACTGGTGGCTCAGGAAAGACTTGGCGTAGAAGCCACTTTTATTTTTAATGATTATTTTAAATGTTCTCTGCTTCAGTGCTGTATTTTGTAACAAAATACACTCTCTCTGATGTATCACGAGCCACTCCCCTTCACAACAAGTAATCCAGCACTTATACCGGCATCTTTCAGGACCCGAACGCTGTAGACCCAATTCAAGAATCGATTCTTCAATTCAGCAAAAAGGTCAGGACGATGACAGTAGGCGACTCCGGCAGCGCAGGAGTGAAGGGAGGCTCTGGCAGCTCCGGAGTGAAGGGCGGCTCTGGCAGCTCCTGACTGACGGGCGGCTCTGGCAGCTCCTGACAGGAGGTAGACTCTGGAAGCGCCGGACAAGCGGGAGAACCTGGAGGGAGGAGACGGAGAGACAGCCTGGTGCGTAGGCCTGTAGGCTGGGGAGACCTACAGGAGGCCTGATGGACCGGGCTGTGGAAGAGCACTGGAACTCTGGTGCGCAGCCTTGGCACCACTCCTCCAGGCTGGATGACCACTTTAGCCCGAACCCTCCAGAGTGCAGGCACAGGTTGAACCGGGCTGAGGGTGAGCACTGGAGATCTGGAGATCTGGTACATACCACTCACACCTCTCCCTTAGGCTCAATACCAACATTCGCCCGGCACGGGCGGAGCGCAGGCATAGAACGCACTGCACCCTTCCAGCACAGCGCAGGATACCCTGGGCCGAAACGGCGTACCGGAGACCAAACACGCTGGGCCAGTACAATACGCCCTGGATGGATGCCCACTCTCGCATGGCACTTGCGTGGGGCTGGGATGTAGCGCACCGGGCTAAGAACGCGTACTGGAGACCCCGTGAGCTTGACCGCATAACACGGTGCCTGACCAGTACGACGCCCGCTACGGTAAGCACGGGGAGTTGGCTCAGGTCTCCAACCTGACTCTGCCACACTCCCCGTGTGCTCCCCCCACATTTTTTGGGGGGGGGCTGCCTCTCATGCCTGTTGCGTTGCCTTGCCTCATACCGCCGCCGCTCAGCTTTCGCTGCCTCCAGCTCTGCCTTTGGGCGGCGATATACCCCAGCCTGTGCCCAGGGTTCCTTGCCATCCAATATCTCCTCCCAAGTCCAGGAGTCCAGAACCCTCTGTTCCTGGTTACCATGCTGCTTGGTCCTCTCTTGGTGGGTGAGTGATTCTGTAACGATTCTCCTCCTCTTCTGAGGAGGAGTAGGAAATATCGGACCAATGCGCAGCGTGGTAAGTGTCCATGTTGTTTATTAAAACCGGAACATTGAAGCAAAACAAAAATAGAACAAAACGCAACAGTTCTGTCAGGTACTCACACACAACACTAAACAGAAAAGAATCACCCACAACTCAAATTGGGAAAACAGGCTACCTAAGTATGGTTCTCAATCAGAGAAAACGATTGCCAGCTGCCTCTGATTGGGAACCATACCAGGCCAAACACATAGAGATAGAAAACATAGAATGCCCACCCCAACTCACGCCCTGACCAAACTAAAATAGAGACATAAAAAGGAACTAAGGTCAGGACGTGACAAGCTCAGTGCTTTCTGTGGTCAAATCCAATCATATTTTATTTGTCACATGCGCCGACTACAACAGGTGTAGACTTTACCATGAAATACTTACTTATAAGCCTTTAACCAAAAATGCAGTTCAAGAAATAGAGTAACAAAAAAAAAACTAAATAAACTAAAGTGAATTTTAAAAAAATAAAATAAAAAAGAAACAAGAAAATTACATAACAATAACAAGGCTATATACAGTGGGTACCGGTACCGAGTCAATGTGTGGGGGTACAGGTTAGTCGAGGTAACTTGTAAAGTGACTATGTATAGATAATAAACAGCGAATAGCAACAGTGTAAAAACAAAGGGGAGGGGGGTGTCAATAGTCTGGGTGGCCATTTGATTATTTGTTCAGCAGTCTTATGGCTTGGGGGTAGAAGCTGTTAAGGAGCCTTTTGGTCCTAGACTTGGTGATCTCATTGTTGTCGGTGATCAGGCTTACCACTTTTTTGTCGTCAGAAAACGTAATGATGGTGTTGGAGTCGTGCTTGGCCCTGCAGTCGTGGGGGAACAGGGAATTAATTTTTTTATTTTTTTATTTGACCTTTATTTAACTAGGCAAGTCAGTTAAGAACAAATTCTTATTTTCAATGACGGCCTAGGAACAGTGGGTAACTGCCTGTTCAGGGGCAGAACGACAGATTTGTACCTTGTCAACTCGGGGGTTTGAACTTGCAACCTTCCGGTTACTAGTCCAACACTCTAACCACTAGGCTACCCAGCCGGAGGGGTCTAAGCACGCACCCCTGAGGGGCCCCAGGGTTGAGGATCAGCGTGGCAGATGTGTTGTTGCCTATCCTTACCATCTGGGGGCGGCCGTCAGGAAGTCCAGGATCCAGTTGCAGAGGGAGGTGTTTAGTCTCAGGGTCCATAGCTTAGTGATGAGCTTTGTGGGCACTATGGTGTTGAATGCTGAGCTGTAGTCAATGAACAGCATTCTCACATAGGTGTTCCTTTTGTCCAGGTGGGAAAGGGCAGTGTGGAGTTCGATTGAGATTGTGTAGGCATTGGTAATCATCTCTGTTGAGCAGTGATTGGCTCAGTGTTCTGTCACTCATCGGGACACTACATCACTATAGGGAGAGCTAGGCAGTTCAAGCTCCCTTGGGTGCTCCCATAGATTTACATTAGAAGTGTCCATCTAAGAAGGCTGAAGGTCATTGGCCACAGATAAAATTGATAACCTCAACATCGTACTTTCTAAATCTTAGCTGGCAAGCTAGACAAGCAGTCATCATCATGGATCACACCGACAATCTACTGGCAAATCCTTTTCAATCCTTGTCATATGAAGAGAAATTATAGATATAACGTATTGTTGCTCATCAACCATTGGACATTAACATTACACAACAAGTCTGAAATTGCTCATTCAACAATGAGTGGTTTGGAAGGAATCAGTGGCTAACTCAGCAAAATAAGAAATGTCGCTTTTTCAGGACCCTGTCTTTCAAAGATAATTAGTAAAAATTCAAATAACTTCACAGATCTTCATTGTAAAGGGTTTAAACACTGTTTCCCATGCTTGTTCAATGAACCATAAACAATGAATGAACATGCACCTGTGGAACGGTCGTTAAGACACCAACAGCTTACAGATGGTAGGCAAATAAGGTCACAGTTATAAAACTTAGGACACTAAAGAGGCCTTTCTACTGACACTGAAAAACACAAAAAAAAGATGCCCATGGTCCCTGCTCATCTGTGTGAACGGAAGGCATGAGTACTGCAGATGTGGCCAGGGCAATAAATTACAATGTCCGTATTATAAGACGCCTAAGACAGTGCTACAGGGAGACAAGATGGACAGCTGATGTCCTCGCAGTGGCAGACCACGTGTAACAACGCCTGCACAGGATAGGTACATCTAAACATCACACCTGCGGGACAGGTACAGGATGGCAACAACAACTGCCAGAGTTATGGGCACGGTGGGTTTGTGCCCACGTCGCCTATGGGAACAAACCCACTGTCGCTGG
Organism: Oncorhynchus nerka; assembly: GCF_034236695.1. Classification (NCBI taxonomy): domain Eukaryota; kingdom Metazoa; phylum Chordata; class Actinopteri; order Salmoniformes; family Salmonidae; genus Oncorhynchus; species Oncorhynchus nerka. Next base: position 41,891,927 of record NC_088402.1, read on the forward strand.
ACCAGACAGGAATGCCAAAAAGTGACGAGTCACGGTTTTGTCTCACCAGGGGTGATGGTCGGATTTGCGTTTATCTTCCGAAGAAATTAGCGTTACACAGAGGCCTGTACTCTGGAGCGGGATAGATTTGGAGGTGGAGGGTCCGTCATGGTCTGGGGCGGCAATTGCAGGCAATCTCAACGCTGTGCATTACAGGGAAGACATCCTCCTCCCTCATGTGGTACCCTTCCTGCAGGCTCATCCTGGCATGACCTTCCAGCATGACAATGCCATCAGCCATACCTCTCGTTCTGTGCGTGATTTCCATCAAGACAGGAATGTCAGTGCAAGACAGGAATGTCAATTTGCCAGAGAAGAGCCCGGATCTCAATCCCATTGAGCACATCTGGGACCTGTTGGATTGGAGGGTGATGGCTCGGGCCATTCCCCCAGAAATGTCTGGGAACTTGCAGGTGCCTTAGTAGAAGAGTGGGGTAACATCTCACAGCAAGAACTGTAAAATCTGGTGCAGTCCATGAGGAGGAGATGCACTGCAGTACTTAATGCGGCTGGTGGACACACCAGATACTGACTGTTACTTTTGATTTTGACCCCTCCCCTTTGTTCAGGGACACATTATTCAATTTCTGTTAGTCACATGTCTGTGGAACTTGTCCAGTTTATGTCTCAGTTGTTGAATATTGTTATGTTCCTACAAATATTTACACATGTTAAGTTTGCTGAAAGTTAACACAGTTGACAGTGAGGGGACGTTTATTTTTGTGCTGAGGTTACAAGCGTTGCAGGGCAATCCCTAATTTGCTTCCCATACTTCCTATTCGGGGTAGAGGGTGTGTGGTCCAAGTCTGCGTTTAAGGATTTCAAACATCTGTCTGAAAGGGACTCTTTTCCAAGGTTAAAAAGATAAGCGTTCACACGCAACATCAAGGGCCGGAAAATGTTGAATACATTGGCCATGCTGTTAATCCAGCATGACTTCTGCCGTGTTCAAAACAACTGGAAATTCGGGAACTGGGAAGTCTCAGACTTCAGTGAGTTCAAGACAACTGGGAACTCTGGGGAAAAAAATGAGCTCCGACTGAGAAAATACATTTTGAACGGTCATCCGACTCTCGAGCATCTTTCTCGAGCTCGAGGTCATCCGACACTCGGGCCTCTTTCTCGAGCTCTGACCTGAAGATCACTGACATCATGATTCAACCTTGTTTTATTCGGAGTTCCCAGTTGTCTAGAAAGACCCATAAATCCAGAGAATGACAGACTTTGATGATAGAGTTTGATGACAAAAGTTGCCCAGAAGAACGTCCGCCGCGCCACCGTGCTGTTCAAGTGAGCACATGACAACAGGGTGAGTTTTTGCTTACTTTGTGTATTATAATTAGCTCTTGTGCTTTTCTTGACTAGGATGAGATGTTATATAATGTTGTTGGGTCTGTAACCATCTTTGAGAGTCTCTTCCCATTCAAATATTTGTTTTCAACAACAAGTTCCAGTTGATATTGTAAGGGTTGTTTTGTTTGTGCAATGTGCTGTCTGTGCGTCGGTATAATGTATAAAAAAAATGGATACTCATGATTGTATTTTCCATCCTTCTTAGGCCACATGTGCCTAATAAAATACTTCAAATTGTAGGCTAACCGAGTCTCTCTCTCTCTCTCTCTCTCTCTCTCTCTCTCTCGACTTAAAGAAGAGTAAGGTTAAGGCCTCAACATCTTGCTGAATTCATCTGAACTAACATCTCTGACTTTCTGAGTCCATTTTGAAAGTGCTGAACGAATAGGCCTGCCTCGTCGCTGCTCATTTGTTTGCACTTGCTTATACTTAGAGCCAAGTGTTAATGATATAAGAATAAACATTGTGAGTTTACTGATTCATAAATCGAATAATGTTTGTGTATGGTTCAAAAGTCAGAACTCATTTTGGCGTTCGTTATTATTGAAGGAGAATGCGTTCTTATCGACTTACACAAATCCACAAGGGGTCAGTAGTAACCACATGTGCTTAAGTCAGCCATATCAGCTGTGGTTTTTAAAAAGGCAGTAAATGAGGCTGAATGAACTGTTTCGCTGTCAGACAAGACTGATAACCAGGTGTTGCAGTGGTAAGGATTCACTCCATGGTGCTGAAAAGAAAGCTCTACTAATAGACCAGCTTTAAGTAGGCCCTAACGGGTTGGGGGCACTGTTTGTCACCATTATAGTGCAATTAATATATTGTTTAGTGTTGTGCTTTGTTGGCACGCAAAAAAAAAGATGTTTTGCCCCAACAAGATTTACATGCTAAAATCGCAACTGGTTATTGCAGACACGATAAAGCTGAGTGACGTTTAATCGTGCAACCCACATCTTTATGCACCTTGGCCATTGAGCAAGTAGACTAATTTATTTATTGATTCCAAGACCCATTTTCAAAACCTATAATTATTGGAGCAAAGGGCGATCTGGTGGTACACCTCAGTTACGGGTACCTCTGTTAGTTACATGACGAGATTGAAGATAATTACTGCGTCTAGCTTTTGGAATATTTAGGAAGTCTATGTAACGTTCTGAGTGTAGTGGGTGAGAAGTCAGGCGCAGGAAGCAGAGAGTTCAGGGTAGTGCTACTTTAATGCACAAAATGGCGAACATAAGCCAACCCCACGAAAACACAGGGCGTATAACAAAACAAACGCCCCAAACACAGGGACTTAAACTGTCCAGCAAAACCCACGAAATGGGAAAACACGTAACCCACAGACGTGCACACAAGTTTACACAAAACAGAAGGTCACAATAATTAATCCCGCACAAAGAACCAGGCGGGCCGGCTGACTAATAAAGCCTCACTAATTATACTCAACTCAAAACAGGTGCACTCAATAAACACATAAGGAGGGGGAGGAAATAATCAGTGGCAGCTAGTAGGCCGGCGACCACGACCGCCGAGCGCCACCCGAACGGGAAGGGGAGCCACCTTCGGTCGGAGTCGTGACAGGCTACTTTTTTGTTGTTGCTTAAACACGAGCATCAACCATGATGATCGAGGGCCATTTTCAAGACAAGACATTTTACATTATATAAACAAATGTTACATTGTGGTCTCTCATGTAGTCACCGGGAAACCGTATGTTGTACACTACACTGCTCTCTCCCTCATCCCTCTGAAATGAAACACACGACTGGTTTAATAGGCTTGTATTACATAGCATCCATAGTTAATTCATTCATTAATCCACTAGTCAAAAAAGTGTGAATAGCAGTATTGCCAGTGCACTCACTCTGTGAATGATGTCTTGGGCAGTGTGAGACATGAGGATGCGGTCGCACCAGGAAGGGCAGCAATTGTTCATTTACTGGGTTGGTTTACTGTAGTCCTGACACACAAAGACAGTCAGCAGTAAAAACCAGTAACACTCCTCAAGCACTTGTAATAGTGACAGGGCTGCTAGGGATGATGCTAACCTGGGTGGAAACAGGATATCATGCTCAGGCATGAGCGATCTCTCCCTGATGAGACCATTCATCTTCACTGCCAGAGCGATCCTCATTTCATGAGATGGATCTGTCCCTACGACCAGCACGACACCCAGTGATTAGGCACAGACCTGTCCAAGTTGGGGGAGGAGGGGGAAAAAGGGGGGTTAGCGGAGGGTTGTAATGGCAGGGGTTGTAGGGGCGGAGGTTTTGACTCAAAATCTCACGATACATGGCCCCATTCATTCTTTCCTTTACCCGGATCAGTCGTCCTGGTCCCTTTGCAGAAAAACAGCCCCAAAGCATGATGTTTCCACCCCCATGCTTCACAGTAGGTATGGTGTTCTTTGGATGCAACTCCGTATTCTTTGTCCTCCAAACACGACAAGTTGAGTTTTTACCAAAAAGTTATATTTTGGTTTCATCTGACCATTTGACATTCTCCCAATCTTCTTCTGGATCATCCAAATGCTCTCAGGCAAACTTCAGACGTGCCTGGACATGTACTGGCTTAAGCAGGGGGACACGTCTGGCACTGCAGGATTTGAGTCCCTGGCGGCGTAGTGTGTTACTGATGGTAGGCTTTGTTACTTTGGTCCCAGCTCTCTGCATGTCATTCACTAGGTCCCCCCGTGTGGTTCTGGGATTTTTGCTCAAAGTTCTTGTGATCATTTTGACCCCACGGGGTGAGATCTTGCGTGGAGCCCCAGATCGAGGGAGATTATCAGTGGTCTTGTATGTCTTCCATTTCCTAATAATTGCTCCCACAGTTGATTTCTTCAAACCAAGCTGCTTACCTATTGTAGATTCAGTCTTCCCAGCCTGGTGCAGGTCTACAATTTTGTTTCTGGTGTCCTTTGACAGCTCTTTGGTCTTGGCCATAGTGGAGTTTGGAGTGTGACTGTTTGAGGTTGTGTTTATACTGATAACAAGTTCAAACAGGTGCCATTAATACAGGTAACAAGTGGAGGACAGAGGAGCCTCTTAAAGAAGAAGTTACAGGTCTGTGAGAGCCAGAAATCTTGCTTGTTTGCAGGTGACCAAATACTTATTTCCCACCATAATTTGCAAATAAATTCATTAAAAATCCTACAATGTGATATTCTGGATTTTCTTTTGTAATTTTGTCTGTCATAGTTGAAGTGTACCTATGATGAAAATTACAGGCCTCTCTCATCTTTTTAAGTGGCAGAACTTGCACAATTGGTGGCTGACTAAATACTTTTTTGCCCCACTGTATATATACACTATATATACACAGGGTTGGGGAGTAATGGATTAAGGAGGGGTTGCATGTAAGGGATTACAAAAAAAAAAAAAAAACTCACACACACGCACACACACCCACCACTCCTCCAGTACATCCGTCATACACATAAATACATGGTGTTAGACACACTTATCAGTTAATCCATGACAGGGACAAACTCCACACACACACACACCAATCAAATAAACCAGGCACACTCCCCCAAGACAACAACATATAAACAGAGAGGAGTGAGTGTGACACTGCACACGACAAATACGTCCAGACACACACACAAGACACACACACAGAAGACACAAACACTGCAATGTGATTCCGTCCCGATTAAAAATCTACCAAATGAAATCTGTGGTAAAAGGCCATGTCAGGAGAGAACTAATGGGATAACCTGTGGTGTAGGAAGATGAACTGGGAGGAAAGAGCGATTGGTTTATATAAATGCATTAGGTTTCAACCAGGACCGAAGTCCCAAATGCACCCTGGTCCCTATGTAAGTGCACTACTTTTGACCAGGGCCGATAGGGAATTCCACAGGGCTCTGGTCAAAGTAGTGCACTACATGGGGAATAGGGTGCCATTTTGGGACGCAGGCACATGTTCTACTGCAGCTACAGCCACCATGAACTCTCTGGATGGGTTCCGTCAACCAATAACGACAGTCAGACCAGACTCCGTTGGCTACACACACACACACACACACACACACACACACACACACACACACACACACACACACACACACACACACACACACACACACCTGATAACGTACACACTACAGTATATACATCATGTAATAAGTGACTGATAAAACGTTAATTCACAAGTCCACCCACACAGACACAGGCCTAAGTATCGCTATATTTTATACAGTAGGCTTTGTAATAAATGACCGATAAACATCATATATGTCATCCTGTCCCTAACATCCACTCACACTCTGGGCTTGTGTCCCAATACTTTATGTCTGATAACCTAAATGTCATAAATGTGTGATAACACTAAAACAAGTGGCAACTGAAATGCCAACAAATTTAAGAAGAAATGAATTATGATAGAAAAATCCCCATCAAAATACATCAGTTTAAGCTAGAGATATCGGTTTGACCACTGTATGGAAAGATTAGACTCTCACGAACACGATGGTGTTTTGGGAGAGACCCCCCCACAAGTTGTACAGGATTTGTCTGAAGGTAACCCATAAAAATTAATGGAAGTATGGAGCTAGTTTTGTGCCACAAAAGGGGTTAAACATGTGTCCAAAAAAAGTCAATATTTCCTGAGCTTTCTTATATCTCCTAGATAAAGGACAGACACTTCAAAACCTTATTCCTTATGATGTATTTTTTGGACTGTCTTTTATTGCCATTTATCAATGTGTTATTCAGTGTGTCTCTATGTGATAGTAGTAAATGCCAAATTCAATATTTTTGAGGGATACATAGAGGGGTCCTAAAACAAACAAAAAAATAGCTTAATGATCCATGGTATGTCCATCTTAAACCAAAGGCGTAGACTTTTACAGGTTAAGGAGACGAAACCTTAACGGGTAGGAAGCATGAGTTTTTACTCACCAAAGTAACAAATCACTGTGGTCAAAGACTTAGTGACTTGGTTGTAGTCATGATCTCGTTACCTATAACTACAAACATAGCTATTTATTCACTTATTTCCAAATATCTTCGTAACTACCCACAATGCACTATTTCTCAATGTCATATGGAGAACCGGTGCTACCTAGCTAGTCCCAGCTGGCTAAAGTTAGCTACTCAACCTGCTAGCATGTAATTACATTCCAAAGCAAGTGTTGGCGCTGGTGAGCTACTATGTGCATTCACGAAGGAGAAACCATATAAATCCATGCAAAAAAACTGCATCTTCTCTTCTCCTATGCGTTTGGTAGTGGCAGACGAGCGAGCAAGTGTTGTAGTAGTTTTCCGCTGTTTGTAGCTATTACAGTAATACCCACAAGGACGGGGTTGCGACTCATTTGTGACCCACAAAAAAACGAGAAGTGAGCTTCGAGGTGGGACCAGCTTGTATGGTTGAAGCGAGCGGATTGGAGTAAAGGAACCGTGCACACGTCTAATGTATGCGGTGCTCATTTCACCTCGGAGGACTTCAATGGCTTAGTATAATAACAAGTGGAAAGCAGGATTCAGGAATGAGAATCTGACTGACACCAGGTGCTGTGCCGAGTGTGTGAAGCCTGCAACCTCTACTTCCTACCAACCTACCAGTACATCGCGATTGTCAGCAGGGATGGAGAAAAACCGGGCAAATTCTATGTGGATTTACCTCACTATATCGCTGCTGGATTAGTTGACTCTCCCTCAGCCGGTGAAACGGCATCTCCCTTTGAAGGCCTCCCTTTGACTTTACTTTCATAGCTAACTCAGCCGTCAATCGGTAAGTCTCTGCTCTCTTTCTTTACATCTGCAGGCTATTTTTGTTGTTGTGTTCTGTGGGTTCCTGCCTGTGCTAGACTAGTTGTTCTCTGGCTTACTACTTAGCTATGTTGACCGTGGTGCTTGGCTAGGTAGGCTAGGTAGCTGGCTAGGCTAGCTAGCAGGCTAAAATAACTAACTTTAGCTGACTGGCTTGCTGGCTAAGATAACTGCATCTGCCAGTAACATTATTTGATTACTGGCATTATGTATTTCCAAAACATTCATTTACTTTAACCTTTTATAACTAGGGGGCGCTATTTTAATTTTTGGATGAAAAACGTTCCCGTTTTAAACAATATATTTTGTCATGAAAAGATGCTCGACTCTGACGTTTCCAAAACTGCAAAGATATTGTCTGTGAGTGCCACAGAACTGATGTTACAGAAAAAACCCAGATAAAAATCCAATCAGGAAGTGCTGCATTTTTTGAAACTGCCTCATGGCAATGACTCTTTATATGGCTGTGGAGGAGCTAGGACTCAGCTTACGTTTTCCGTTTTTTCCCCAAGGTGTCTGCAGCATTGTGACGTATTTGTAGGCATATCATTGGAAGATTGACCATAAGAGACTACATCTACCAGGTGGTCGCTTGGTGTCCTCCGTCGCAATTACTGCGTAATCTCCAGCTGCAGTATTTTTCCGTTTGCCTCTGAGAAACCCACTGCCACGAATGATTTATCATCGAATAGATATGTGAAAAACACCTTGAGGATTGATTCTAAACGACATTTGCCATGTTTCTGTCGATATTATGGAGCTAATTTGGAAAAAAGTTTGGCGTTGTAAGTGACTGCATTTTCCGGTCTTTTTCTTAGCCAAACGTGATGAACAAAACGGAGCTATTTCGTCTACACAAATAATCTTTTTGAAAAAAATGAACATTTGCTATCTAACTAAGAGTCTCGTCATTGAAAACATCCAAAGTTCTTCAAAGGTAAATTATTTCATTTGAATGCTTTTCTTGTTTTTGTGAAAATGTTGCCTGCTGAATGCTAGGCTTAATGCTATGCTAGGCTATCAATACTCTTACACAAATGCTTGTGTAGCTTTGGTTGAAAAGCATATTTTGAAAATCTGAGATGACAGTGTTGTTAACAAAAGGCTAAGCTTCTGTTTCAATATATTTATTTCATTTCATTTGCGATTTTCATGAATAGGAAACGTTGCGTTATGGTAATGAGCTTGAGGCTATGATTACGCTCCCGGATACGGGTTTGGAGTCGCAAGAAGTTAAAGTAGCTGTAAACTAGCGGATGATAGAAAGCAACTGGCTGACTAACCAAGTGCTAATCTAACGTTAGCAGGCTGATAGGGATAATCTTGGCAGGCTAGTTGGCTAGCAACCTTGCAAGCTGATCTGTAACATTACATCCCTAAAGTATTTGCTTGTAAGTTGTCTGAAAATGTCATTGGAACCAGTAGTGCAAACAATTTGGTTTCACTTGAAGTTATACATCTGAAGATATTTCTATTGGAGGGTACATTATAGTGAATAGGCTGGCTTGCCGGGTCCTCCATATTACATCACATAACCCCCCAAAAATATTTTCAAATATGACTTGCATTCTTCAGAATTCTGGTCGGTTTTATGTAATAACTCGAAAAATAGAAAAGTGAGGTGTAACTTTGCCTTGTTACTGTAACGGCAGATCTCCTCTTCGTCTGAAGAGGAGTAAGGATCAGACCAAGATGCAGCGTGGTAAGTGTCCATGACAATATGTTACTAAAGACAAACTGAACACTCGAACAAAAACAATAAACGATAATGTGAAATCAACGAAAAACGAAACAGTACCGTGTGGCGACAAACACTCACACGGAAACAAACACCCACAAACCAACAGTGAAACCCAGGCTACCTAAGTATGATTCTCAATCAGAGACAACTAACGACACCTGCCTCTGATTGAGAACCATACTAGAGCCCGAAACAGAAACCAAACATAGAAAAACAAACATAGACTGCCCACCCTAACTCACGCCCTGACCATACTAAATAAAGACAAAACAAAGGAAATAAAGGTCAGCACGTGACAGGAATGAGTGACTCATAGCTTTCACCTGGGCTGCGTTTCAAACTCAAAAGTAGACAGCCCTCGGCCCTAAACCCTCAGCCCTTGAATTGTGTTTTACATCGGCATGTCCGAGTGTACATTGAACGTCTCTTGCCCAAGCGAGGGAGAGTGATGATCTTGAAGTTGAGCTTAAAAACAACCAACCTAAAGCTATTAATGTACCTAGTAAGCTAACATATTTGGCTAGCACTCCTGTCAGGTAGCTAGCTACAGTTAGCCATAGCTCAGAATTCCCCAAAATATGTTTATGAATCTAGCTACGTTTTATAGTCTCCTCACTACGAGACTAAGCCAATTTGCTAAGGCTAAAATCAATGTATGTGTGTGTGTGTGTGTATATATATATTTATAAACTAGCTTCATGCTTTTTCTGACATGCTGAAAATACAGAGTTATTGATTAAATGTGACATGTGACTACAGTTTGCATTGAATTGTGGGTCATAACAACCCCACAAGTGACCAAAGTTCTTCACTCGAGGGCCGAGGGGGCAACGTTAGTGAATTGGACCTCCACTTAAGATGACAATCAAACTGCGTCCGGTTTCAATGGGGATCCCCCCCAAAGGAAGGTGGCTAGCGCAAGCGCTGAGGGGGTAAAAATAATGTGTTTGGACTACAGCTCTGGATTCACCTACAGTATGTCATGAAAAGAGCAGTTGTTCCTAATGTTTTGTATACGCAGTGTGTGTATATATATGTATATTTTTTTTCAGTGGCGGCCACAATGTAGCAGCGCCGGTTTGCCGCTGTACTTGCAAATAGGTTAAACATCATCCAGAGTCACATGTATTTATTTCCCAAGCTACATTTGACATGTACCAGGTTTTTCACAGACCAAAGAGCTTGGTCTGCTTCTTGCTTTCATTTTTTTACATGGATTTTGTTTTGTTGCAATACTGGTATCGTCACAGCCCTAATTTGTACTTTAGACTGTACAGCCCAGATAATGCCTACATGACTGCCATCATATCGGCTCTCTGCATAATATTCCACAGTGCATGCACAGTCTACCACCTACGAGTCTGTATGACATGTGAACAGCCGACAACCTACAAATCTACCACCTGTATGTAATGATGGTACAACTCTAGTCATGTGCAGTATACTCCCAGTTCTCCATACATTACACTACTTTGCCCAGAGCCGTATAGAATAGCATAGCTCAGGCCAAAAGCAATGTACTCTACTGGCAGTAGGGAACCACTGGAAACACAGTCATTGCCTATAAGACAATGAAAAGCCAAGCCAATGTGCTCCTCCTCACATCAACCACAGCCCCCCTCCACCACTCCCTACTCTATAAACAAACGATCACCCTCTCCAGCCACAAGCTCACAGCCCTCACAGCTCACAGACACGCAACACAGCTGCAAAGGGGCTGATTTTAAACAAGAGAGAAAGAAAAAGAAAGTGAGAGAGAAAGCAAGAGAGAGAGAGAGCAAAAGATAGAACGAGAGTGAAGAACAATATCACTGGTGAGCCCTGGACCATAGAGTGAGAGGCTGATGAAATTACCTTGCTGTTGAATATTGTTTTGAATAGGCAGGCTGCGAGATGGCTACTGCTTGAGGACACACATGGGTGGACAGCCATACACTCTACAATCGCTCCAGTCATTGAGAGCACTCAGGGAGGAAAATACCCAATCTCACATGGAGAGATAGAGAGGTAGTGGTGGAGAGATAGCGAGACTTTAGGAGGGGTAAAGAGAGGGGGAGGAGCAGTTGAGTAGGGATAGACAGAGGACAAAAAGAGAGAGAGAGAGAACAAGAGAGAGAGGTCCACTAAATGGCTCTCAGCACCATTTTCTTCTCTAGTCTCTCCTTCTCGTTTGGTCTTGACACTGGTAATACTCCTGGAGGTATCAATCTGAATGAGAAGTGACAGAGAAAACAAGGAGTCGTGTCAGGTTAAGTCTGAGACTCAGTCTACTAGTCTGAGGGCCAGTCTCTTAAGCTAACATTCCACTCCTTTTCGTTGCCAAATACAAGGCTCATGACATGGAGTACAGAGAGTGGATTAGCTAAAGAGACTGGTACCCAGGCTATCAGTCTACCACAATACAGAACAATATGCTGTCCCATAACACTTAACCCTAACGTGCTTCTCCGGGCCTCAAAGCAATTTCACTCTGTTAGCAACATTAGCTGTTAGCGTCTCTCTTTTGCTCGACTGGGTCAAAGCCATGAACGAGGTGGCAGCCAGGAGCCCCCATCCCTCCACTCATCCCCCTCTCTCGCTCACTGCTTACACACTGCCCTCAGGAGCTCTGTATCTGTGTAGCCCTGGGCTATAAACGCTCCACCTCTTCCCTAAAAGTGAGAGGGGGTTTCATCTCTCCCTGTCTTCCTCTCTCTCGCTCCCTCGTTCCTCGAGTAGCCAAGGAGCCTTGAGCGAGCTGACAGCTTCATGACGGATCAGATCTGTGTTGAAAGGCCGACATCATTGCCGGTGGAGTGATCATCACCACCTCGACATCGCCAGGGGATGATGATGCTCAGCGACTTCAAAACGTGAAGCGCACGATCGGTGAAATGAGAGAATGTGTAAATTGACAACATCTTGTGCCACAGTGGTTTGATAATATCATGTTGAACAACAATAAGGCACGTCCCATCCTGAGGGTGAAAAAGAGGCAACAAGACTGCATGAATTCTGAGAACATGCTCACACTGCAACTTCCAGTACAGGATCCTTCATCTCTCACACACACACACACACACACACACACACACACACACGCACGCACGCACACACACACACACACACACACACACACACACACACACACACACACACACACACACACACACACACACACACACACACACACACACACACACACACACACACACACACACACACACAGTACCTGATGTGTCACATATAACTGCATGTGTGTGTATGTGTGTAGCTCGACATAGATTCTTTGATAAGGCAATGCTGCACGCGCGCACATTAAACCGTGCAAGTATGCACACACACACACACTCACGCACACAAACACAAGCACCACCACCACACGGACACACAGCATCCAAACGAGACTTCTACGGGAAAACTTTCCCTCTCCCCTCGTCTTTCCTTGCCTAGACGGGAGGAGATAAAGTGTTTCTGACACCTGTGTGGGTAAAATTATATTTATGTAGCGCGTGGTGGTCATTTGTTTAAGGGGGAAAAAATGGCTTATTACTGGGCCTGCATGATTAGGTGATTTATCCTCTGAGCAGAGTCCCCTTCCTCACTCTGATGTACTCCCAGTACAAATTACCGCCTGCATCTATTAGTGCCATCAAGGTACTTGGCTCTATCGAGCTCTCAGGACTAAAATACCATAAACAGCATGATCTGGCGTGGGAGATTTCGATTCAGTCAATTAACTGAATAGGAAGAGGCCTCGTAGTTGCCATAACATATTTGGCTCATGCTAGGCATCCAACTTCTCTTTGATGACCAATTCTATGCACTGAGGTATGTCATATGTAGCT